>NC_043968.1:40637475-40773219 GCF_902148855.1 Sphaeramia orbicularis | reverse complement strand
TGTGAATGTAATGAATATGATGAATGTGATGAATACGATGAGTGTGATGAATATTATGAATATGATGAATATGATGAATGTGATGAATATGATGAATATGCTGAATGTGATGAATGTGATGAATATTATGAAAGTGATGAATGTGATGAGTATGATGAATATGATAAATGTGATGAATATGATGCATGTGATGATGAATATGATGAATATGATGAATATGATAAATATGATGAATATGATGATGAACGTGATGAATATGAGGAATACGATGAATTTGATGAAAATGATGAAAATGATTAATTTGATGAAAATGATGAAATTGACGAATGTGATGAATGTGATGAATGTGATGAATATGATGAATGTGATGAATGTGATGATGAATATGATGGATGTGATGAATGTGATGAAAATGATTAATGTGATGAATATGATGAATGTGATGGATATGATGAATATGATAAATGTGATGAAGGTGATAAATGTGATGAATGTGATGATGAATATGATGAATATGATGATGAATATGATGAAAATGATGAATATAATGAGTATGATTATGAATATGATGAATGTGATGAATATGATGAATATTATGAATGTGATGAATATGATGAATGTGATTAATGTGATGAATATGATGAATGTGATGAAAATGACGAATGTGTTGAATGTGATGAATATGATGAATGTGATGAATGTGATGAATGTGATGAAAATGACAAATGTGATGAATGTGATGAATATGATGAATGTGATGAATATAATGAATATGATGAATATGATGAATGTGATGAATGTGATGAATATGATGAATGTGATGAATGTGATGAATATGATGAATGTGATGAATATGATGAATATGATGAATGTGATGAATATGATGAATGTGATGAATGTAATGAATATGACGAATGTAATGAATATGATGAATATGATGAATGTGAGTAATACAATGAATATATGTGTGATGAATATGATGACTATGATGAATGCGATGAATATGATGAACATGCTGAATGTGATGAATGTGATGAATATTATGAATGTGATGAATGTGATGAATATGATGAATATGATGAATGTGATGAATATGATGAAAATGATGAATGTGATGATGAATATGATGAATACAATGATCAATATGATGAATATGATAAATATGATGAATATGATGATGAATGTGATGAATATGATGAATGTGATGAATACAATGAATATGATGAGTGTGATGAATATGATGAATAATGTGATGAATGTGATGAATATGATGAATGTGATGAATATGATGAATGTGATGAATATAATGAATATGATGAATGTGATGAATATGATGAATGTGATGATGAATATGATGAATGTGATGAATATTATGAATGTGATGAATATGATGAATGTGATGAATATGATGAATATGAAGAATGTGATGATGAATGTGATGAATATGATGATGAATATGAATAATATGATGATTGTGATGAATGTGATGAATTAGATGAATGTGATCATTGATATGATGAATATGATACTGAATATGATGAAAACGATGAATTTGATGAATGTGATGAATATGATGAATTTGATGAAAATCATGAAATTGATGAATGTGATGAATACGATGAATGTGATGAATATGATAAATGCGATGAATGTGATGATGAATATGATGATGAATATGATGAAAATAATGAATGTGATGAATTTGATGAATATGATGAATGTGATGAATGTGATCGATATAATGAAAACGATGAATATGATGAATGTGATGAATATGATGAATATGATGAATGTGATGAATGTGATGATGAATATGATGAATGTGATGAATATGATGAATGTGATAATTGATATAATGAATATGATAATGAATATGATGAAAACGATGAATATGATGAATATGATGAATGTGATGAATGTGATGAATATGATGAATATGATGAATGTGATGAATATGATGAAAATATTGAATGTGATGATGAATGTGATGAATACAATGATCAATATGATGAATATGATGAATGCGATGATGAATGTGATGAATATGAGGAATACGATGAATTTGATGAAAATGATGAAAATGATTAATTTGATGAAAATGATGAAATTGATGAATATGATGAATATGATGAATGTGATGATGAATATGATGAATGTGATGAATGTGATGAATATTATGAATGTGATGAATATGATGAATATGATGAATGTGATGAATATGATGAATGTGATGAATGTGATGAAAATGACGAATGTGATGAATGTGACGAATGTGATGAATGTGATGAATACAATGAATATGATGAGTGTGATGAATATGATGAATAATGTGACGAATGTGATGAATATGATGAATGTGATGAATATGATGAATATGATGAATATGATGAATATGATGATGAATATGACTAAAATTATGAATATAATGAATGTGATGAATATGATGAATGTGATGAATTTGATGAATTTGATGAATCTGATGAATGTGATGAATTTGAGGAATGTGATGAATATGATGAATTTGATGAAAATGATGAAACTGATGAATGTGATGAATACGATGAATGTGATGAATATGATAAATGCGATGAATGTGATGATGAATATGATGATGAATATGATGAAAATAATGAATGTGATGAATGTGATGAATGCGATGAATGTGATGAATATGATGAATATGATGAATGTGATAATTGATATGATGAATATGATAATGAATGTGATGAAAACGATGAATATGATGAATATGATGATGAATATGACTAAAATTATGACTATAATGAATGTGATGAATGTGATGAATTTGATGAATTTGATGAATGTGATGAATATGATGAATTTGATGAAAATGATGAAATTGATGAATGTGATGAATACGATGAATGTGATGAATATGATAAATGCGATGAATGTGATGATGAATATGAAGATGAATATGATGAAAATGATGAATATGATGAATATGATGAATGTGATGAATATGATGAATGTGATGAATATGACGAATGTGATGAATTAGATGAATTTAATGAATATGATGAATGTGATGAATATGACGACTGTGATGAATTAGATGAATTTGATGAATATGATGAATGTGATGAATATGATGAATGTGATGATGAATATGACTAAAATTATGAATATAATGAATGTGATGAATATGATGAATGTGATGAATTTGATGAATTTGATGAATCTGACGAATGTGACGAATGTGACGAATGTGATAAATGTGATGAATACAATGAATATGATGAGTGTGATGAATATGATGAATAATGTGACGAATGTGATGAATATGATGAATATGATGAATATGATGAATGTGATGAATATGATGAATATGATGATGAATATGACTAAAATTATGAATATAATGAATGTGATGAATATGATGAATGTGATGAATTTGATGAATCTGATGAATGTGATGAATTTGAGGAATGTGATGAATATGATGAATTTGATGAAAATGATGAAACTGATGAATGTGATGAATACGATGAATGTGATGAATATGATAAATGCGATGAATGTGATGATGAATATGATGATGAATATGATGAAAATAATGAATGTGATGAATGTGATGAATGCGATGAATGTGATGAATATGATGAATATGATGAATGTGATAATTGATATGATGAATATGATAATGAATGTGATGAAAACGATGAATATGATGAATATGATGATGAATATGACTAAAATTATGACTATAATGAATGTGATGAATATGATGAATGTGATGAATTTGATGAATTTGATGAATGTGATGAATATGATGAATTTGATGAAAATGATGAAATTGATGAATGTGATGAATACGATGAATGTGATGAATATGATAAATGCAATGAATGTGATGATGAATATGAAGATGAATATGATGAAAATGATGAATATGATGAATATGATGAATGTGATGAATATGATGAATGTGATGAATATGACGAATGTGATGAATTAGATGAATTTAATGAATATGATGAATGTGATGAATATGACGACTGTGATGAATTAGATGAATTTGATGAATATGATGAATGTGATGAATTAGATTAATTTGATGAATATGATGAATGTGATGAATATGAGTTTGATGAAAATGATGAAATTGATGAATGTGATGAATATGATGAATGTGATGAACATGATAAATGTGATGAATATGATGATGAATATGATGATGAATATGATGAAAATGATGAATATGATGGATATGGTGAAATAATGAATGTGATGAATGTGATGAATATGATGAATGTGATGAATGTGATGAATTTGATGAATGTGATGAAAATTATGAAAGATGAATATGATGAATATGATGAATATGATGAACGTGATGAATATGATGAATGTGATGAATATGATGAATGTGATGAATGTGATGATAATGATGAATGTGATGAATATGATGAATATGATGAATATGATGGACGTGATGGATGTAATGAATGTGATGATGAATATGATGAATGTAATGAATATAATGAATATGATAAATGTGATGAATGTGATGAATGTGATGAATATGATGATTATGATGAATATGATTATCTTTATTGCATGAAAGTTTAAGTGTCATGTACTATATCTGCATGTATATTTTATACTTGAATTACCAGCAGATATATTTTTGATTAAACTTTCATGCAATTAAGATAATTTGGAATTCCCTGTTAGATATATTTAGTTTTTTTTTTTGCCAAAACAGTATTCTGAAATGAGAAAAATTACAGTTTTACTTTCCCTGGAGTACATATGACCTTTTGACCTAAATCTGTTTATCAATGATAATATACCCATTTTGATTTGTGTTATTGTATAGAGTTGTTCAAGAGCTTTAAATTGATATATAACTGGTCTAGAGGTTCAGTATAGAAATGTATAATATAATCAATTTTACTTCCCCTACCCCTAGTTTACCAGTCTATACTTAGGTGATGTAACAATATTACAAAGGTCAAATACGGATAGTGTGAACCAGTTAATTTCATGTTAACATAATTTTTCTGATAGAGTAGGCCTATAGGTATAATAATATACCAAAGAAGTCAAGCTGTAGGGGGGGGTGCATGAGGACCCTTCTTAGCCCATGGACTATTAAGTCCAACCCCCATATGAAGTGATTTGAAATAGGCCTTAAAATGCATTAATAATGGTCTTAAAAAGCCTTCAACTCGTGGAAACCCTGACATTGCAATACTGGATGAGCTATGATTTTTCCTCAGTTTTCAGTGAATAATTATCCACAAAGATAATTATAAACATAATCATTGCTCTCAACTTACACAAAGGTTTTGATGTGATTTGACTCAGGAGGAAACATTTTGTGACTTTTAGAATTTTAGAATAGTTATTATTCGATGTCATTTCAAACATGATTATGATGTCAAATAAGTAACCTAATGTGTGATAGATGCACAATGAAGACAGACACTGGTTTTACTGCTTTTATATTTTCCATGTGGATTTTAAACATTTATTTACTTTATTTTCTTTCTTTTCAACAGCATCCAAACTGATTACTGTTTTAATGTTTAATGACTGTGTATATGTGTTTTTATTTTATTTTTTTTTTTATTCATCACATACAAAACAAACTGAATAGCAATGCAAAATGATGACATCCTCTTTGTTACACTATAAAAGTTAAGTCTTCTTGACATTGAAAAGGTTGCTTTCATCATAGGAATGAGTTTACTGAATATAAATTGTACATAATATACTTTACATTACAAATCTTTGCGGCTACACTTCTGTAGAAGCATCAGAGTGTTTTGGCTAAACCGGTAGGTGAGCTTCTTCTTCACCTTGAAGATCTCTCCAGATCTGGCATAGTTCCTGAGTGCCCGGGACATCTTCTGGTAAGTCATGGGCCTCTTATTGCCCTTTCTCTGTCCCCACAGCGCTGCCACCTGGTCCTTATTCCTGGAGGAGAAGCGAAAAACCCCAGTGGATGTTGGGACCCAGGACACACAGTGGGCCATAGCAGGGTCTTCCAACATCTCAAAGAGAAAGTGAAACAGACGCACCTTTCTACCTGCAAATATTAAATAACAGGAACAGCAAGTTATCCTTTTGTGGCCTCATGATGAAGACTACAAGGAACATCACAGTGAGCAGTGCCAAAACAGTTTCAGTTAATCATTTCCTCAAAGACAACAATTCCCAGAAAATCTCTTCACTTGTGGGATCCCATTTAGTGGAGAGCGTAAAGCTGTAAACACTGTGGTTATCTGATAGATATGTAAAAAAAGAGCTACTAGCTAAGCCATGTACAGCACCATTGTTTTTACAGTAAAGGGAAGGTCTCTTATTTGCTCTCTTGGTATTGTTTCCCTCAGGCTAGTAGCTATTGAGGCAATAACAGTATCTAGTGACCAAAAAAAGGAGAACTCACCACTCCCCGCTGCTGTGGCCTGGTGTTTAGTTAATTGTACTGTTGATTCAGAGTTTGGCAGTGACCCACACTCAGACAATGTCCCTGTGTGTGCAGAGACATCATGTAATGACAAGGGCTGAAGTGGAGGTTTGATGTTCTGATGATGGGATGATAGACAAAATTAAGGGTTAAAGGATTTAGTAGGATATCTTGAGCAAACATGTCTCACAAAGAAAAAACAGAAAATGTAAAACAGATAGTGCGTGCATACAGGTGACTCATAGCACGTCCAGTGTTGCTCATATGAGGCTTCATTCGAAGGCACACCTGAAGTCCAGTACACCTTGTCCGCTGGAAAAGCGAAACATCACTTAAAGAGACAATCAGATCAAAGTACTGACTTAATGCTTTCAACATTTTCTTACCATTTTCTCCAGTATTTTCCCGGTAGTACTCCTCTAGGAATTCTAAAATCACCTCCAAATCTGTCTGTGTGTCCTGAAAAGAATTCTGGTTGAGAAAAATCATCCATTACTGACCACAGTCATTCCTGTATCTTTAATTTGTACTTAAACACATCTTTAAGAAATGTCATCCTTGCAGAAAAACTGTTATTTACCATCACTGATTAGCACAACAGTCCTTTCAGTTTAGGAGAAAACTGAGTTTGAGCCTCTGCTGTACCCAGACTCTTCTTATACCCCCCACACAAGTGTCTGTCTTCATAACACCACACGTTTGGGCTCACAGGAACAATGACCACCATCCCACAAAGCCCAACACCAGCACCAGTCAACCCATCAACAAAGCGTCCCAGCACTGACCACATCCTCCCCGCTGACTAAGATAAGACCTGGCCTGGAGGCAGGCGGCACACAATGCTCTCTTTTCAGGAAAAACACACTTGGTGCCATATTTTTCCTCACAGGATGTGTATTAATTCAATATTTTTTACTCTGCCTGTTGTCATATTTCATGCAGTGTTTCAACAGCCATGTTTTGGACATCAACGCATGTGTCTACTTTGACTTACAAAATCCAGTATGATAGATCAACAAAACCATGCAATAGTGAAAAATCCATTTATTGATCATATTCAAAAGATTTTAGAAAATAAGAGAAACAGCATTTGAAGAACTACAAATAATCATGGCATTAAAATATTTCTAACATAAATAAACAAACAGCTTTTATCAAGAGAAATTTCAGCATGTACAAATAATTATACAGGATGCTTATACCTGGTTGCTTCTTGTAACAACAGGAGGCATATAAAACATTATTTATTTTATAATATAAATTACACAAACTGTAGCTTTGTGTACTGGTGGAAAACATTGTGTTCAAGACCAATGTGGGTGTCTCTCATTGTAAATGTCATTATCATTACAAAGTGATACAGGTAAGAGTTGATGTTTTATGTTCATTTCATCAGTTTAACGATAAAAGATACACGGAAGAACGTAACGGTTGAGTTACCCAGCATTAATTTATTCTTTAAATACAGCTGAGCTGACTGTTGAGTTTACAGTGTGGGTGAAGTGTGGAGACAAAGTACATTTTGTGGCACATTAGCATGTTTTCATTTAAATCTAAGGATATCCTATTTTATATTGTACTTAAGAAATTAAAATGTACAAATAATTTACAACCATACTCCCTTGAAACACAACAAATAATCCTCCTTATTAGTCCCACTGTGACATGACTAAAGTGACTTCTGTCCTTTGTGGCTGAAATGTTGTTCAGCTCAGAGCTTGGTTGTGGTGTGTGAAGTGAAGCTGGAGGCCAGGTCGTAGTCTTCCTGTAGTGGGTAGTGTCCATACCAGCTGTGCCAGTCTGGTGCTGCTGAACTGCAGTAGGTCTGTTCGGGCGGGTGTGGCTGCTGGGGGTGGGCCTCCTCCTGTGCAGGGTGGCAGGGCAGGTGCATTGGCACCTGTGCAGAGCCAAGCCTGTGCAGGATGTCAGGATTGAACTGATACGTGAGTTTGCGGCGGACCTTGATGATTTCACCGGTTCGGCTGTAGTTTCGCAAGGCCCGTGCCATCTTTTGATAGGTCATGGTCTTGCGGTTCCCCTTGCGTTGGCCCCAGCACTCTGCCAGCTTCTCCTTGTTCTTTGAGATGAAGTGGAAGGTTCCACTGCCGCTGTCCGTCCACTGAATGGAGTCACCCATGTTGGGGTCATTCAGAGCTTCATGGAGATATTCATAAAGTCTGAGCTTCTTCCGACCTGGGGATATTAAGTTAATTTAGTTTTATCTAACTGCTGCCAGAGACAATTTCAAGTGTGCTTTGCTTCATAATCTGATTACCTTTCCTCTGTGGTGGTAAGATGGTGTAGAAATGAGGGGATTCTGTCTGCACAGAGTGACTCAAGGAGACCTCAGGAATAACCTGAGTCCAGGACTGCTGCTGTAAGATAAAGACAAGTTTCCTCTATCTGCCTGTATCTCAGTCACATGTCTTCTTTTCACTTTATCATGTGCACTACTTACAGTTGTGTCATTCCAGTCATACGTGGGGGCTGCTACATCAGAAGGGTGTGTGACCAGGCAACAGGAGATCTGACACTGCAGTGATGGCTGCGGTGGACCCAGAGTCTCATAGTATGAGTACTCTAAAAAGATATAAAAACAGTACTCAAACAGTAACAAATACACATGAAATTCAAATGTAGTAGTTGTGTATTATATATATGTATGTGCAGTATTTCCCTGTACCTGAATCATAATATGAATTGTTTGAATGCTGTTGAATCACATCAATCGCATCCTGGAAGTTCATGTCATTGTCCAAGGAAGTCTAAAATATATCGAAAAACATTTTTTATAAAAGACTTTTTTTCACCCAAAACTATCCATATTATATTATTTTGTTGAAAAAGAGCAAAAATAAAAAATGAATTTTCGTTTTCTAATTTATTTATGTATAGCACCAGTATAACTCACCATCTTCTATTCTTGATTGTGTCGTCAGATAAATCTACTTCTGTCCTAACAGGTAGGAACACAAGTGCAGGTGTAAAGTATTTGGAAAGGTACATATATATACCTGTTCACAGTTGTTTACGTCATGATGGAGCACAGCTCTACACTTCTCTTTTTTGAAAGCACAGATCAGATAGACATCTGAGCATCACACTCTCTCATAGTGGAGATCACAATCTGCAAACAACAAAAACCTCTTTTATTGCACACGCGATCCAGGAATACCACCAATTTGCATGCTGAGTGAGATAAGTATGGAATATACACATGCATAAATGGTGGTGTTTAGCGATACAGTTTTCAGTAAATTGAAATTTAAACATACAAACATTTGCATAAAAAGGATTTGTGATAAGAGCCAATTTTTCTCCCCCTTTGGAAAGTATAAAATATATGCCAGTGCTGACTTTACATTCCTCTTTAAAGGTTTGTTAAAAAATAAATCACAAATACAATAATTTATGAATTTAAGAATTTTTTGGAAATACTATTTCTTGTGAATAGTATTTGCTCATAGATCTAACAGTACATAAGTGTTCTGATATGCAAATTTAGCATGCTTGGTAAATTTAAAAAAAAAAAAATTTAATCAAAAAATAAAATCTGAATAGACTATGAAAAAAAATACATTTGCATTTTGCATCCAACTCAGACCTTATGATTTTGCATTGTTATAATTATTTACAGCACATTAAAATCTCTGTTACACACGTGAAACCAATTTGTACTTAATTTAATGACTGAATAAATCCTAATTTTACTTTTTTTCTGACATTCAGCCTTTACTTTATAGTAATTTAATGCTTTAAGTTACATATGCTGCATATAACAGCACCATTTGGGGGTCTTCTGTAGATTTGAAAGCTAGATTCAACCTGTTAATGTTTGAGTTTTGTACCTACTTCATATATTTTTTTATTCTCTTTAATTTATTGTTTATTTTCACAAGTGTATCACTAAGTCATTATGGCAGTCAAAACAACCTCAGTACTTTGCACCCCTCATGCATATGAACTAATTCTGGTGCTGAGGCTGATTTCAAGTAAAGTTAGTATTGTTTGAATTTCCAATTGGCCAGCGTGTCATAAACAGAGCTTCAGATACATGAGATTGTAAAGGTTAATGGTTAAGAATGCGATGATCACTATTATATTCATCCTGCACCTTTTTTCATAAAGCCACCCCCTCTTCAAATAAACAGAGGCTTTTTGAGAAGTTCATTTATCTCAGGTGTACAGTTTTAAATATCAACTGACTCTTGGGCCTGAAGTTCCCCTTTCAGCCTGGTTAAGAGTGATGGCAGTCAGGCCTGAGCACTGAGCTGGAAACAATATGGAAACAAAGACACAGAGATGCACAGATTATCGCCATGAAAAAAATATATACATGATGAGGGTGTATTTTCATGTGGCTCACCTCATCTTCTGAGATAAAAATCCTTTATGTATCCTTGTTCAGTTTGATTTTACCCAGTAAAATATGTGATGTTTTTTAATTTAAAAAAAACACGCTGTCAGAGTAAATTACGGTACTGATAGTGTGTGTGTGTGTGTGTGTGTGTGTGTGTGTGTGTGTGTGTGTGGGTATGTGTGAGAGTGTGTGTGTAGGTGTGTGTGTGTGTGTGTTTGTGTGTGTGTGTGCGCGCATGCAAGCATGCAAATGTGCATGTGAGTGATTACCTGTGTGTGTTTCCTGCCTGTGCAGCACACTGATAAAAACAAAGAACCACAAACCTCATCCTCTCTCCTACTCCGTCTTTCCCTCTTTCCATTTGGTGTGAAACTCTTGTCAGATCAGTTCCATAAATTACAGACCACAACCTTTCAGCTGCAGCCGGAGCCTTACATTGTATGCAGCTGTTGACGCTGAGTAGGATAAGGACATGTTTTTAATGATTTTAGGTGTATTTTTCCTCAAAATTGTACAATTACTGATGCTGTATTATTATTATTATTCAGAGGTACTCCATCCAGAGTAAATTTAAGTACTATTATTTATCTCGTTTACAGTCTTGGCCAAAAACTTTGACAGTGACATAAACTGACTCTTTGTGCAAATGTGAATAACTTGCTTATAAAATCTTTTAAACCTTTTATAACTGTTCTTCAGTTTACTTCAGAGAAATGTAGGGGAAAAAATCGAGAAAAAGAAAAGGAAGCAGGAAATTTAGTGAAAAGATAGTTTGTGTCATTGGTAAAACTTTAGGCCATAACTGTATTCATTATAAACAGTTTCACATTTAGATTTTCCAATGGAGACCTGTTGGAGTTGAAGAAGTTAATATATTTTTAATATTGTATGTGGTCTCTCACAGATGAATGAAATCATGAAAGTAATTAATATTATTGTCCAAACATAGAAAAATGTCTTGAAATTATTAACTGAAAAAAATTAGTAAATGCCCTGCGATGAACTGGCGACTTGTCCAGGGTGTACCCCACCTTCGCCCCTATGTAGCTGGGATAGGCTCCAAGCGACCCCTGTGACCCTAGTGAGGATAAAGTGGGTTCAGAAAATGAATGAATGAATGAAATCAGTAAATTAAAAACACAAACTGGCAAATACATGAGTCATAAAATACAACAAAATACTGACACTCCAATAGCATTTAACTGAATATTCACACCATTCAGTCTACAGTAAAACCATGTTTGTTAGAAACTACTCACCTCTAGGCCCAGAGGATCTCTGATTAATTATTGACTCTGAAGTTTGTTTCAGATTTGACTAATGTTTTTTTGTTTTGTTTTGTTTTGTTTTGTTTTTTTTGCTAATGTAAACAGGAGAGCCTCAAACTTAGCTAATTTTATCAATATTTCAAGAGTGGATAATTGCATTAATGACCTAATATCTGTGCAGCATGTACAGTTGTGTTATTTATTGCCACATAATTTATATGGTGTATGTGCCTGAATGTTCAGCTGTTACACTGACCTCGTAACACAAACCCTGTCGAAATCCATGAATGCTCCTAAAGAAGATGTTTTTAGTTACAAGAAGCCCTTTCTGGTTGAAAAAAGGTTAAATAGATAAATAAAAATAATGTACTTGTGCAATTGATTTACTTAATTAAAAGAGTAGATGCTAAACTGGTGACAAAAACAGCAAACATTGTTTTTTTCTATGTTTTTATGTCATTGGCACTAATACATTTTAGACATTACTTTATTAAAATGGTATTGCTTCCATGACTTTACTGTAATTTTCCTTTTGATACATTTAACTGGTGTTGTTTGGCAGTGATCAGGTCAGGTATCAGGAAACTGAGGTATGATATGTGGTCAGGTGTGTGTGGGATATGTTAGAAGGAAAAAAAAAGACAGAGATTAGTGTGTGATGGTGCACTCATGTGTTGTTTAACAGAGCAGGTATAGTGCAGGTTTATTTGTCCAAATAAAGAAGGACTTTCCTTCCCCTTCTTAATTCAATAGCTGCATGCATGTGGGAACGGCAGGCAAACCGCAGCACAGACTGAGCCCATTGTTCTTCTTTATTTACTGGCACTCGATGAAAATCAAGAAGTGTCAAAGCCACTGATGTATAATCAGTCTATCAGGTTGATGCTAGTGTGACCACAGAGTGTGATCATGTCCATGTCATGGTTAATAAAACACTAAACATAATCTGCTCAAGTACTTTTTATTGATGTATATATATTTATATAGATTCATAATACAGGCAAAAAAGTTACACCTGTTACCCTTACCCATTTTGTCTCTGTTGGTTATTTAATGTTTTTCTTAGGTTTTTAAATGATTAAATGTTACTAAATTATGGGCATGTAATCAGCTACACATGCCTATCTGTGGTCATCCTTTCAGTTGCACACCTCTGGTGTTTCCTGATTCACGTTTCATAGTTTTCATGCTGTATTACGGCAGTGGTGTTGACTGAACAGCAGGTGGCAGGATGGAGAAGTTTATTAGAGAGTATCTCCTCTTACACTGGTCTACAATTCTGTAGAAATGATCTGCCTCAGAGATTAGATGTGTGATATCATCCATGCTTTAATAAGATGATTTGGAAAACAAATGACAAAAGTGCTGGATAGCTGATATTTTCAATGTATATGATAAAGCAGGGGTGTCAAACAAGCAGCCTGGGGGCCAAAACCGGCCCGCCAAAAGTTCCAGTCCAGCCCACGGGATGAATTTGTAAAAATTACACTTCAGATATTAACAATCAAGGATGTCAAACTCGTTTTAGTTCAGGTTCCACATATAGGGCAATGTGATCTCAACTAAAATAATAGCATAACAACCTATAAATAATGACTCCAAATTTTCTTAGTTTATTGTGAAAAACATAATATTACATTACACCTATAAATAATGACAACTCCATATTTTTCTCTTTGTTTTAGTGTAAAAACTTACATTAAATTATGAAAATATTAACATTTACAAACTATCCTTTAACAATAAAATGTGAAAAACCTGAAATTTTGTAAGTAAAATTTTAACATTATACTTACTGTTATTAAATATTCTGTGCCTTTGTAGATCCAATCCATAATATGCATGTTTAAATAGTAAATTGAGCTGTAATATTGTTAAAATTGCACTTATTTTTCTCAAGAAATCTCGGGTTTTTTCAGGTTATTCACATCATTTTTGTTTGGATAATCTGTAAATGTACATATTTTTATTATTTAATTTTGATTGCACTAAAACAAAGAGAAAAATTTGGAGTCGTCATTATTTACAAGTTATTATGCTATTGTTTTACTGGTCTGTTCCACTTGAGATCAGTTTGGACTTACTGTGGCCCCTGAACTAAAATGAGTTTGACACCCCTGTGATAAAGAGTTATTAAACATATTTCTGTACATTTATACAATAGATTTATAAATATCCCACTAGAGAGAACCTGTAAAGCGAATGTGTTGTAACATACAGACAATGTTTTGAAATGGATCTGGAAGCTCTGGCACAAACATTCCTTTTGAGTAAAACCCATTCTCTTATTAATTCTCAGAATTTTAGTTTTTTTTTGCCAAGGCTTTATCTCAGAAACTACAGCCAACCAGCATTTTGACTTAATATTTCTTTATTCGTGAATAAAACTTGGCAAAGTTTTGTTACTTCTATTCTGGAAAGTTTTTACTGAAGTGTAACTGAAAAAAAGAACAGTCTACCCTCAGGTCACAACTCAACTATTTTTCCACATATTTCTGTGAATTTTTAATTAAATCATCTTTTAAAGAATGAAGACAAAGAAATGGTTTGTCTGGCTCTCTCTCTGGGGTAATGCAGAGTCACGGTTTATAACTTTTAAGTTGAATGAATTTGTGTTGTTTATATGTTTTTGTTTCTGGTTATGTCACTCAATGGGTCAAACCTAAGAACTCTATTTCTAAGTGTTAGAATAAAACACTATAAATGCATATTATGCTCAGAAAGTTAGTTGAACATTTTAAAGTTCTATTTTAGGGTACAAACTGCAACTTTGGGGTGTTTGATATTGTGTTTTGTTAATGTCATTTACTGCATAAAGCCAAGATATGGACAGGCATATTTAAGTAGCCAATGCAGTGTTTGACCAAACATCTTACTTGAAGTTGCATGGACGTATGCACTGTGACATAGATGGCAGATTATAGGATGTGTGTAAACGTAAAACTTTGTGTCTGAGTCATAATGTTTTATGTTGTTCTGTTGTGAAATAATGACACACACAATAACACAAATATATCAAAATCACTTCAAGTTTCAAGATTCTTTAAAATTCTACATGATTTTACATTCCTAGTTTACAATTTAAAGATTTTTTTTTTTTTTAGATTTACTGAAAACAGAAAAATAAAGGCCATTAATTCTGCTGTGAGCTGAGGTAGCACAAAATTATTCCAATACATCAAATTATTTTAACTACAATACAGAGTAAAATCCAGAAGTGGGAGAGTGAGATGGAATATTTCATTTGGAATAGATTGTCAAAATGTACTTAATAAAAGTAAATGGGGATTCAAAGTGACATTTTTCACTTTCTACAGTAGGCCACAGCTCCATATGCTACTACACCTATAACAGCCACTAAAGCAGCGCCTCCACACAGCAGCATCGGCAGCTCAGTGGAGCTCGAAGGTTTGCCAGTTTTGGGACTCGAGAACTGTGGCTCCGGGGTCTCAGCTGTCACCTGCGAGGTTTTAACTGAATGTTCCTCTGCATCAGAGAGAGAAATCTGTGAGAATTTTAAGTGGTCGAGTGTTTGACTCTGTACAGGAGGCTCCGCTGCCATCGGTGCAAGAATAGAAGGAGGATGGAGGCCCTGAGCAGACAACAGCTCCTCTGCTTCGAAGGATCCGGTTGTAGGGACTGGTGTGGATGTGCTGGAAGGTGGATCAAGCTTCACAATAGGCAGAGGAGGCAGGGCCATTGGGGGAACCACTTGCATGAACTCTGCAGGCTCTTTCTCCATGTGAGGCTCCTCTGCTGACACCAGGAGCCCCTCAGTTTCAGGGGCTTGGAGGTCCTGTTCCTCCTCCCTGAGCTCAACCAGCTCCTTTTCCCCACCCAATACACTTAACACACTGGTCTGCATCTCCTCATCTTCCTCCTCCTCCTCCTCTATTCTCCTCCTCTCCTCCTCTCTGGACTCTGCTGCTGCCCTCTCCGCTTCTTCTAGCATCTCAGCCTCCTCACGCTCCAGGTGGACCATGTCGGAGTTGGAGGAGTGGTTCTCCTCTCCAGCCAGGACAGCACCCTCACTACTGTCCAGGCTCTTAGTGTCCTCAGGGTCTGCGTCTCCCATTGTGGACCATGACTCAGCCAACAGGCTCTCGCTCTGCCAGGGTCCAGGGCTCTCTGTCTGGGTCAGAGGCAGAGCAGCATGGCTGGGACTCAGGGACCTGGCCTCCTCATCATCTCCGCCCGCCCTGCTGAACTCGACTGGGGCCTTTCCCTCCAGAATGAAGGCTGCTGCAGAGGGAAAGCAAATCATATTAGTTTAGCACTTTAGTCCATTATCTTACTTTTAAAGTAAGTAAAAAGCTGCTGGCAGTGGTAGATCACACAGGTGATATTAATGATATAAACCAATGGAGACTTTTCACATAAGCACTGGACTTCATTCACAAGTTTGGGAAGTAATTAGTTCCATGCTAGGATGTTACAGAATTAAAACAGACAAAATAAATGACATTGTAATCAGTAAGTACCACTTAAAATATGAATGAAATTAGGTTTAATCAGAATCTTGGTTTTCACAGATCCACAGTTGTGGAAATATTTATCAGACTTTTGAGACAAAGCAGTAACAAATGTGAAAGTGTAAAGAAATAAAAGCATTCTTGTATCTAAATTTAGGTTAAAATTTTGATTCAAGATACATGAAATATTTGGGGGGGGGGGGGTTAAATACAAATTTCACAACATGATATAATAAAACAATTCAAAGGACTAATACTGAATTTCAATTTAAAAAATCACACTTGGTCTAATTATTTCCAAAGCTGGTGATTACAACTGATCCTTGCAGTATATTTTGGTGAATATGTTTTAAAATCCAACAATTTCAAGCCTAATTTCAGTTAAACTGAATGAATGTTAATAAAGTTTGACAGTGTTGCATACTGTTGCAAGGTTTAAATGAATAAAACTTTTAAGCCCATTCAGTTTTTTGTTTAAGTTGTAAAAGGTCATCAGAAAGTCAAAGGTGACAAGTTATATTACTCTGAAAAAGTGATTGGAACAGTTACATTACATAACAAGATGACAAGTCATCTGTAACCTATTACATTCCAAAAACATTCCCAACACCACTTTTTCATTGTGTGGACTCAACTGCAGATGAATATTGTTGCACTGTTTGCCAAACAAGTGAAGAAGTCACTTTTACTACATACTACTCATGAAGAAGTCTGTGTCAATGACATGTAAATTACTTTTTTAGTTCCAACAAGTTGCTCAATATTTTGTCTCAGTTTGTATTATATATCACACATTATTGCTTTTTGAAAGACTGTATCTTTCTAAATGATTTGTACAAACCTATGGTCCCATTCTCAAAATTGTGCACAAAGCAATTTCCTGCAAAGGATCAATAAAGTATCTATCTATCTATCTATAGTTCCTTAGATAATAGTCATGTGTAACATGACTAAATGCTTCTCCATGTAACAGGTCTGTGAGTGACATCCGTGAGACTGTGTTTGGAAAAAGTTGCTCGCTGGCTGCTCAGTTTTGCTGCATCTGAGTCTATCTATATCCCCCGACCTGCATATCTTGCTATCTTTAGGCTTTATATACATCTCCATCTGTTTCTCAAGGAGTGGAAGCTATTTGAGTGATTTGACATGATGTGGGAAATGATCAAGTTAGGAGCATAAAATGAAAAGCAGGTATTCATAATGTATTAAATGGAATTAAGTGTAATTTTAATACTTTAAAATATTCTTATTTAAACAAATAGTTTGAAACCCCTATGCATGTACAACTGTTTTTTCTCAAGGTGACCCTTTTGACCCCTAGCACTACGTCTGAGTTTTGATGACAGAAAGTATTCAGCGCCCTGCCCACCCCAAAATAGAAACTCACTCACACTTACGTGTTCACTTGTATCATGTTTAGTTACAACACATAGCCTGTGTGTTTAATATCTGCTCCCTAACGAGGACAAATCCCTTAACAGCCTCCATGGGGCTTGAATATCTGTTACATTTGCAGTTAACCTTACTTGAAGTGGTGAATCTAAAAGTTCAGATGTGCTATTGACTTCTAAAAGCAAAGGTAACAGTGCTACTATTGCTAACAATTAGTTGCTGAAAAAAAAAAAGAAAAAGGGGGGGGGGGGGGCACATTAGATTAAATCTTGTGATAATAAAAATGTACAACTTAATTTAAAATCATAAACAGGATTCTGTCTGCCTGTGTGTCAGGTGTCAGGCAGAATAAATTATGTAAATTGAGTTATAAAGTGACTGCATTCAGAAACATTTTTGACTTCAAACCACAAGTTTTAGATTACTGTATTTGATTCCACCTCAGTGCTGTTTTAAAGAACACCTCCACTCACAAAAACATAAGAGATAATTCATAACAAGATCCTATATAACTGTAAGAATATGTAGGGAAGTATCAAGACTAGTACTGCTTTGCTATATACATGAATGGTGAAACACAGTTTCTTTTGTGCTGCCTCAGAGGTGAAAATAAAATCCTTTTCTTGTTACGCAACAGCTGGTACCTTTTTTGCAAAATCAATAAAACACCCAATTTGGCTTTGCATAAGTATTTCCCTTACAGAGCACTGACAAAACTAAATACCCAGAGGTTTTTGTAACAGCCGTCAGAGCTGGTAAATCTGTTTTCCCTCTATAATTTAGATTTCAAATAAATAGTCTGATTGTTTTAGTAGTGCTTTACTGACTGAAATGCTTGCTGTCGTCTCACTCCAGCCCTTCCCAAGTGAGCAGACTCTGAAACAGACGCCTCAGACGTCACTGATTTAATGACCAACTAGCTGCCATATTGTCTAAAGTGCTGCAGACTTCAATCCCACTAACACGGCTGACCTGAACATTAAAGTTGGCCACAAAAAGCCTTCAGATCCTTCACACATACCAAAGCTGTGTCTGTGTCTCTGCTGAGAAACTAATCAACTGTTCCTCCTCTGTGATCCTCCTTGACTTACTGGCCTACTTGAGTAATTGGATCCCATTGATCCCGTCCAAGCAATAACATATTACAGTAAATGATAAGTAAGATTCAGGGCAGTCTTTGTGTGCTTATATATGAAGGAGACTTTGCATGAACAGTGATTTTTAGGAAAGGTCAGTTTGAATGTCAAAGTTAGAGAATTGGTTGAATTTTGTGTTTTATATAAGGTAACATTTTGCCCTTTGCTGCATTCCTCTGTAGTAATCCTCACACTGTCATGTTTACAGACAACATAGGTAAAAAGAATTTGATACACAAGACTAAAAAGAAAATGACATTCTGTATTTGAAACACAGTCTGGTCCTGACCTGGGGACTGTTGTACATTTTGCTAAAACTTTAAGTTACCTCAGTAAAAATAAAACATCCAGCATACCTGGGTCTTCTTGGTGCGGTGCTGAATAATTTGCTAGATGAGATGCAGAGGTTTAATGGCACAAAGTGTATTCAGACACGAAGACAAAAACAACATGCAGGCAGACATGCATGCTAGATCTGGCAACCTAATACAAGATGGACAAGCTGTGCTAAACTCTCTCTCTCTCTCTCTCTCTCTCTCTCTCTCTCTTTCCTCTCTCTCTCTCTCTCTCTCTCTCTCTCTCTCTCTCTCTCTCTCTCTCTCTCTCTCTCTCTCTCTCTCTCTTTCACCCACCCCACTCATGACATAACAGCTGGTCGCTGAGCAGTCTGTGTGTGTTCCCCACGTTTTCATAGTGTAATGCAGGAAAACATTGACATGGGTGGAAAAGAAACATTTAGCTCTTAGAGTCTAGACAAGAGACTTTAACCTCGGTGTTTGTTGTTGAAAGATCAACAGAGGTCAGTTGTTTCATGGAGGCTCACAGTGTTCTGTTCACTGTCCAAATAGCAGATTATCAGTCAGTCCACTGTGTGGTAAGTCTGAGTGGAAAATGCATGTCAGACAGGGAGAAGAGCTATTTGTTAAGCTCAACTTTCCAAGATCTAGTTCCCTCTGCTGGTGAGACATATGCAAGACTGGAAATTCTGGCAGGAAGCTTTAATTCAGTAAACTCTTACACCACCAACATATTTGTTTGTCCTTTTGGTTTTAGTTTAGTTTCACTGAGTTTGCTTTTCAAGAGCAGAGGAGTTGAGTTGACTATTAAAATGGCACCTGGAATCAGTTTGGAGCACATAAAGAAAAAACAAACTTACAAGTAATGGAACAACAAAGGGAACTACTTCAATAAAAGACTGATAGATTACAGCAGGTTTGGATTAAAAAAAAAACATTGAAATATTGAACAGAGCTTGAGTTTTCCTCCAGAAACAAAACGACAGATAGAGAGACATGCATGCTGACCACAATGTTCATCTCATACAGCAGGCTAAGGGTCGTTTTAAGAAATATTAAGGTGAACTGAGCATATTCTAATAATTTAATAATGAGATGTGAAACAATTAACCAGAAATAAAATTAAGAGAAAATATTACTATATACAAAAAAGAAAATAAACAATATAATGAGTAATGATAATTTAATAAGAGGGAAAATTATGATTGAATTATTTATTTTAATTAACTTCTCTTGAATATGTTACTTTTCTTTACTTTCTTTGTCATTTGTTAAAATTTCTTTCAAAAATGAATTAAATTATCCAAACATTATTTTTGGTAAAACAACATTTTACATGGAGATTTACAAAGACAGCAATATTCCTGGTAAATCTAAACAAGCATATGCAATGCTATCACATGCCATTTTGTTGCAGGGTTTAAAAAAATCATAATATTTTGCTAGGCCAGCACATTAAAAAAAAGGTGCCACTATCACCAATTGCTTGCTCCTGGAGGATTCTGTTGGGCCAGGTGTCTGTGAATTGACATATTAAGAGTCATCATGACCAGCTCTCAAGGTAAAGTGACATGAGATAATTTTTGTCATGACTTGGCCCTACACAGATTAAATTTGACTGACTGATTGATTGATTGATTGATTGATTGATTGAATGATTGAATGATTGAATGATTGATTGATTGATTGACTGATAATATCATATAAGCAACACCACATTAAGAAGCTGACAATATTCATCAATGACACAAGACAAAGATTTCTCCAGTTAAAGTCACCACTTACAAAATCGGATAAATATTTTGCTCTGGGATAGAATAAATTAGATTTTAAGATGAAATGAACCTCTAATAGTAACGGAAATATATGTTATAACCTATCATAGAATTAATGTTGTATTTCATTCTGTTTCTTTCATAGATAATCATAAACATTATGATAAATTAAAGTTATATATAAATTTGTAGCATAAGATAAAGTGCATTTCATGTATAAATTCTTCTTAAATAACTTGATAAAATGACCATTCCTTTTTTCTCTCCGACAGTTTAAGTTTCCGGTTTTTGCACATGATTAGCTACGTAACCGGAAGTAAATATCACGTGACATCGCAAATCAGCTGATCCTCCGTAGACATCTTTACGAGTCACGACTGCAGCGATTAATTCAAACCCCCTCATCCGTGATTTTTAGGTAAAGAAATGTCCGACTAGAACTCACATTATTTTTAATAAAATTAGTTTTTATCGTTTGTCGGGTGTGGCCCTTCCATTGGGCTTAATGTTTGTGTTTATTGTCTTTTTGTCCTCACAGGCCCGGGCGGATATTTGACAGCTGCAACCATGGCGCTGAGCGATGCCGATGTACAGAAGCAGGTAATGAGCAGTTTTAACCTTCAAAATGACATTTCACCAGGAACAGGAACACTCGAGCCGATGTCTAAGCGTCATAAGTGTGTTATTACAAGACGAAAAACGCTTCCGCTTGTGGTGATATTGTGAAAATAGTGTTGGTGGAATGTAATGACATTGAAAGAGTTACAGGATGCTAGCATTGAAAGTAAAACAAATAAAAGGCATAACGCACTACGAGGAATGTTTTGACTGGGCCTTTTATATGTAGAACTACTAAGTATATCAAAATCATCTGGTGTTTTGACGTTACTGTTGCAGGAGAAGTCATGGCTGACATGCAGAGGGACATATTTCCAAATGATCACATGATAAACACATGCCAGGGCCTAATGCGGAACAAGAGCCAGTTTCATACAGATAGTTTAGACTGGTCTAAACTATTCTCAGCCTCAGTTGTCCTCCCAGATTTGTAATTTTCCCCCCTACATTACCTTTTAAATACTGTACCAGAATTCTATCAATAAAACAGTTGCACCTCTGTCTGGTAGTAAAATCTGTATGGTGGAGTGAACAGATCAGAGCTGAATGGTCTGAAGTGGTGGTACTTTTAAACATGATGTTCATTTACCCATAATTCAAAATGAACAACTGCTTTGCACTTCAGATAGCTATTGAACCTAGAAGATGTGTTGAACAGATACATTTAGCTCTCTGAAGTCAGACGGTTTTATCAAACACAATCAAAAGTCAAATAATTGGTTAGAACTAAGGCAGAAAAAGGTCATTTAACAAGACTGGACATTTTACAAATCATCTGTATTTGTAGAATTTGACTCACATGGTAGCTGATGTCTAATAGCACAACTGGACTGACTTTGAAGGAAAATCCTTGAAAAAAATGCTACGAAATTTGTCTGGAATCACCAGATTTTTATATTTTGTTTAATTTTCAGTTTTATATTTATTAATTAATTTATTTCAGTTCAATGTCCAGTGCTAAAGGTTTGTTACTTTATATATAGTTTTACATTGACATTTAATTCAGCAGTTATCCAGTTCAAGAAAGCAAAAATTGTTGATTTAGAACAATTTCGGTTTTTCCAGGAATTGACATTAGGCAGTAAAATAGGTATGTACTTTGCCCTGCTCCATACTACTGTCATTGTTTCTTCAAAAATCCTCTACCCATCTAACTCTAATCTAGGGCTTAGTTAAAGTCTACCTTTGTGAAAATGACTCATGGTGTGAGCTACTGTCTAAAACATATGAACTCCAAAACAGGCCACAGAAGTAAACTCTACATAAATTCTAGGTTTGTAGTCAGTCTTTATAAAGAAAATGGAAAGAAGAATGTGTCACCATAGTGGCAAAACCAGATGACTCAATGAAATCACAGCAGGGTGACAGATACTCCTGACTTTCAGTATGATGGAGCTGACTCTCTGCAATATCCTTTATCTGAATATAACAACAGATAAAAATCAAGTGTCGAACTATTATACATATAAAACCCCAGAAGAACTATGCCTGTAATTGAATGTTTCTGATAAGGATGTCATATTTTCCTTATTAATTGTCATAATGTTGTTCTTTATATCTACAGATCAAGCATATGATGGCCTTCATTGAGCAAGAGGCCAATGAGAAGGCAGAAGAGATTGATGCAAAGGTATAAACACATGCACCCGTCACATTTAACCACACAGTAATGTACACAGTAACGGTAGTAGATCATTGGTCAGTATGAAGTGATTCCAGAAACTGCTCCAGTTTGACTCCTATATATTGTACATTTAGTGAAAATCAGGCCCGTGCAACGTGTTTTGAGTTGCCCTATCAGTCTAGTCAGTGTACTTAGTGCTACAATGCCGCCCTTAGTGTTGTTAAATCCCCAAAGTGATAAAACTTTCCACCACAGGGGGAGCTAAATACACAGTACAAATGTGTTAGTGAACCTCAATAAGCACAACTCAGAAAATCTATGGTTCTTGAGAACTGAGCAACTTAACTCACCAGTATTGCTATTGGCATTCAGGTTTGTTGTATTCCAAGTCATCTGGCCTTCCGTTTCAGTGACAATACCTAAAAACACCACTCCCCACTAATATTTGGGTTACGATACTTATTTTCTGGAGTGAGTGATGGAGATTGAATTGAATTCAAATAAAGAATTATCCAAAACTATGTGATGGATCTTTTTTTTTTTTTTTTTTTTTTTTTTTTTTTTTTTTTTTTTTTTTACATCAGATGTCTAGATTAGACAATTTAAACAAATTTCTTGAATGGGAAAGTAAAGTTGATCCTGATCCTGAGTTGGAGCTTTATATAATTTGATATGTAATCTTGTGTGCACATAACCCTGTTTAAGTATCACAAATTTAAAACAGCAGAAGGGAAACAAATTGACTTTCGTTATCACTCGCCTTTAAATGAACTGTATCTTATCATTTAGGCAGAAGAAGAGTTCAACATCGAGAAGGGCCGTCTGGTCCAAACTCAGAGATTGAAGATAATGGAGTACTATGAGAAGAAAGAGAAGCAGATCGAGCAGCAGAAGAAAATGTGAGTCATGACTAGACATCACAGGACACATGTTCTCTGTTAGTTTGCTTTTTTAAGAACAAAGGAAAAGCTGTGTGTGACACACGGCTTCTGTAATTTTATTTAGTTGTTTCATTTTAAAGTGGCTGTTTTGTAAACGTCTCCCTGGTTTGTGCACAAAGCACAGCGCTACTTATATATATATAAACACATCTAAAGTGTGCGTTGTTTGTGTGCTTTACAGTCAGATGTCAAATCTGATGAATCAGGCTCGACTGAAGGTCCTGAAGGCCCGTGATGACATGATCTCGGTAAGCTGTTGTACATACTTCTAAAATGGACAGTAATATTTTTTGTAAATAAACTAAGACTAATGAATTATGTGAATAATAAAGCCATGGGATGGTGTAAATAATCTCTAAATTTATCTTTTATTACAAGGAAATGCTGAATGAGGCCCGCCAACGGCTTGCTAATGTTGCAAAAGACCCTGCCAGGTATCCAGCTCTAATGGATGGTTTGATGTTGCAGGTTAGTATATTTATTCTAACTGTCTACATTTGTTTTTACATTGGACAGTGTTCAAGGTTTGCTAACATAACACTAATCTTTCATATCAGGGTTTCTATCAGCTTCTGGAGCCAAAAGTGACCATTCGCTGTCGTAAGCAAGATCTTCAGTTGGTACAGGTGAGGAATATTTTCAAAAATCTTTGTTAATTTATTTTTCTGAATTAAATGTGTGGTTTAACTGTTGCTTTTAGGCATCTATACAGAGGAATATTCCTATATATAAAGCAGCTGTTAAGACCAATCTGGAGGTTCGCATCGACCAGGACAATTTCCTCCACCCAGATATGTAAGAGTCATCTAATTTAGATACAGATTTGAACAAAGGTACATTTCTGTTATAACTAAGTTTGATGTATTTTTCATGTTTCTTCTTTCAGCTCTGGAGGCATTGAGATCTATAATGGCGATGGGAAAATCAAGGTGTCCAATACCCTGGAGAGCAGACTGGACCTCATGGCTCAGCAGGTAGGAAATGGAGCAATACCTGATTTATGCCATCCAACTTTAATTTCTTCCACTTCTAGTGATGAAAATTGAATAAGGGTAGCTTTTATAATATCCACTGGGTTGTATTTTTTCTACATAAGAAACCCACCATTACATGCTAGTTTTTGGAGACATGTTAGTCTCATTAATTGTGTGTTTTCACTGATTGTTATTGCAATGATATTGGGTCCCAGAAATATTTAAATATAAGAAATTTTAACACTCCTTAAACCTCCAGAATCTACTTTCCATCTTAAAAGCCATATTTCTGTATTTTAGTATTGAGGAGTGTTCTATATTTGCAGATGATGCCTGAAATCCGAGTGGCTCTCTTCGGTGCCAATCCAAACCGCAAGTTCATGGACTGAAAACATCCACTGTATTAAAGCAGAACTCTACTTTTATTTTTATTTTGTCATATGAAAGGTATCATTCCTGTCTGTGAAATGAAATTCCAGCTCAAAAAGAGATGCATTGTTGTTGTGTGATGTATTGCTGTATTTTTTCCTGTGCATTAAGGGACATAAAAGATGTGTGTCATGGTTACTGCACAGTTGTAGTGACTGGTTTACTCTGCTGCTCCTGTCGGAGAGTTTCAGTTTACACCGACTGGTCAGGGACAATGGGATTGGCTGACTGGCTGGGTCTTTAACAGGTCGCTCTCAAATTAGATCAGTCTTCATGACAAACACAGCATTGGAGTCACAATTTTCAAGTTTCATTCACCTCTCCCCCACATAATAAGTTGCTTGGGGCATTGTGTTGCTAATGGGTGTCTGCTCCAACCAATCAGAGATAACAAATAGTATCCTAGAAACAAACTGAAGACCATACATGACCTTACTAAGTTAATTTATTGATGTTACATCAACTGTATGTCATTCTTCTGTCATGATCTATCAGAGTGGGTGATATCATTCCAGAGGGCGCACTGTCTGTATATGAGGTTTCCAGATTAAATTATATGTATGTGTGATTGTGTTTTGTTTTTGTTTTCTTTTTTGATTGTGTATCCAACTGAAAATGTTATATTGTGGAAATGTACAACATAATAAAAATATAAATCATTAGTATCACTTCTATGCTTTTTTTTTTCTCTCAAACTGTCTTCAGTGTTTAGTAATGTAGTTTTTCCTTTTTTTTTTTTCTTTTTGCAGTGGCTAGCACTGACCATTCATGCCCCATTCATTAGGTTATCACATGGTATTTGTCAGACAAAAATGTCTCAATTATCCAGTTGCTCAGTGTTTTGCTGACAAGCTAGACAGAGTGAAAGCAGAGTTTCTCGTGGACAGCAGAGACAGCACACCGACAGGATACTGCTATACTTGTGAGTATTTTGCATTTTAAGTCAGACAAATGAGGTTCTATGGCTTTTTTTGTTTTGTTAAATTTCCAGTAACTGCCTGGGGATGTTGTTTCTTTGGCTTTTTTAAAAACTTAAGTTTCTAGTCAAGATCAGGTTTATGAATGTGGTAACATGCAAGTTGAGCCTCCTATCAATATGAAAATGCTTTCAAATCTGTCAAATATATTTATCCAGTACATCTCAAAACATTTCCACTGAGGCAGATGGACGTTAATGTCTTTAGTTTATGTCTAATGGAGTTTTTCTTGCTTCACAGCTCCAGACACAAGAGTCCTGCTCACTGTGGAGGCTGTGTGATCATGTTCTAGGAGGACTACAGCACCCTCCTGTGGCACACAAGGACATGGTAATCTCATTCTGCCAGGCTGTGGTCACTTGTGTGCTCCTTGTGTGGTTTGTCAGGGTGACTGATGGGATGCCTGACCCGGCTCACAGGGACCTGCTGCTGCGTCAGGAGGCTTCCAGACAGACGGGAGGCACTGTAACTCTGACAGCAGCCGAGCAGAAGCTGGACTCTTACCTGCGCCGGTTAAAGGAGCAGGAGATGTCTGCTGCACAGTTTCTCCCTGCTTTGCACTTCTTCAAAGCAAAGCCACTCATCCAGAAGAGCTCAATTTTTAAACTCCTGCAGAAGATGCCCAAAGGTGACTTAAATGTCTTCATTTTTTGTCCTGCTGTGAAGTTTCAGTTTGTCAGTCTGAGATTTCCAACTATATTTTGTCAACAGGTGCAGCCCTTCACGTCCACGGTTCCTCTCTGGTCAGTGTTGAGTGGCTGGTGAAAAATGTCACCTACAGGCCAAACTGCTACATCTGCTTTACCTGGGATAACTCCGTCCGCTTCCTGTTCTCTGACCGCCAGCCTTTTCCACGATGGGACTGCTTCTATTGGCAGCTGCTTGAGACCCTGAGGGCCAGAGTAGGAGACCCAACAGGCTTTGATAACAGGTAAAAAAGATTCCACATTTAACAGTTTATCTACATTTAAATATGGCAGATGAGAATGTGATTTAATGAACTTGGACAAAAGAGAATAAAAATCACATACAACATAGAATAAGAATAATAAGAAATGCTGCAATAGGTATAAACCAGCTGTCATCTATTATGTTCAGTCTTGCAAAAGTAAAATGTCATAGGTTTTGTTAGACTGGTAAAATTGATTAGTGTATTTGAAGTGTTTTGGGATACCTCAACATTATGTGACATTCACAAACCAGCAGACTGAAGAACAGCTTCTTTTCCAGGGCTGTAATCTCTCTCACCTCCCCTTTCACATATACTTCAACCCCAAGAACGGATGCAAATTCTGCACATTACTTTTGGACTTTATCGCTGCTGCTAAAAATAAAAAATGATAAATGTTTTTTACTGCTGCTGTTATTAGTATTGGTTGTATGTCTTTAAGTTATATGTTTGATGTCTGGTGGTTAAACAACCTGTGTGGTCTGTTTTATGGGCCTGGCCAGGCGAGTAACTGAGTGAGAAAGTACTGTACAGAAATACTAATCATTTTATATCGTTTTTAAAAAATAATTTAGCAGCAACCATAATAGCTCAAATTATAAGTGTAAGTTACTACTTTAATATGCCATTAAGGAATAATAATAAAATATTTAATAAAAACATGACTTTATCATTACTGACAAAGTAACAGAGTGAGGAAAAATAAACAGCAGTTATTCAAGGTTTGGAAAAATGCCAAAAAAGTGCTGTTCGTTAAGGAAAGTGCAAATATTTAAAATATCACACTTTTCTTAATATATGAGAGTACATTATATCCAAAAATGAAACTGATATCATTTTTATTTCACTTTTAAAAGACATTAATTCATGATAACAGAGTGACAATCCAAAAAAAGTAACAGAGTGAGGTGTTTGTTCAGTGTGATGCATCATAATAATAATAATCAAAGATTTTATTGAGATACTGAGAAAATTATCAGTCTCTTGCGACATATTAATTACTATATTTAATACACATCTTTCTGCTGTTTTTTTAATAATAACATTCAAAATCATTATATTATTTTTTTATTATGAAATATAAGATTAGGCACAGGCATATATTTGGAACATATTTATTTACACATTTCTATTTACATTCTGAATTTATGCTGTATACATTCATTTACAACCTTTACTGTTCTAAATTTACACTCTGTCCTCATATATTTTCTTATATATCCAGTTGTAATTCAGGTAAAAATTAAACAAACATAGTTTTAGAAACTAGAGATATAAGTCTTTCATTCTGAGTAATCAAAAATGTTGTTTTAGAGAAAAAAGAAATTGACCCTGATGTTCACTTTTGCTTGGCCAGGCCCTTATCTGGTTTTAGTATGTTTGGTTTTGTTAAGTGTGTCTCTTTTAAAAACTTGGTTAGAAAAAACTGAGACGTCCTGAACAGAATTTCCTGGTACAGTATACTGTCATTCAGTCAGTGTTATCACATGCAACAGTATGAATGAATGTGGCATTACTTCCAACCTAAGTGAGCTGGACACAGGAGTCACTCTGAAAATATAGCTGTGTAATGCTTTGTCTGGAAATGAAGGATGAAAGATGAAAAAAATTAAATGAAGTGACATTTAAGTTGCAGAACATTCTGTTTTTCAGGGATTTAAAATAAAATTGTCTGCAGAAAAGTCACTATTTAAATCAAATCAAATCAAATTTTATTTATATAGCGCCAAATCATAACAAAAGTTATCTCATGACGCTTTACATATCAAGTTGGTCGAAACCAGACTCTAACCTCAGACCTCTTATGTTTTTACACAGTATGAAACGTATTAAGTTACTGTTTGTTGAACATGCAAATTGATTTTCCATTGTAACTGTGTCCTCTGTGGTGTGTGTGGAAATGTCTAAACTGCATTTAGCAATGACTTAAATTTCAGGGCAAATAATGCAATGTCTAAAATATTCCTCTGCTACGTATGTCTCTGTTGTGTCTTGAGTTTCATGGAGTGTAAATGGTGATGTGCTGTTGTAGAATGGGACCATCCTGGTTATGATTCTTTACTGTTGTATAAATAGAAGGAAACATTAAAAATATTTGTGGGGAGAGAGGACTTTTTGCTTTCAATAGTAGCTTGAAAAAATTGCACAATACTTTCCTGTGATAATTTTGTTTTAAACTCAACTGACCAGGCACAACTTCGTGCTGAGATTTTTTTTTTCTTTTTCTTTTTTTTTTCTTTTAGCACTTTGTTTTTCTTTTATTGTTATTATTTATTCGTGTCTTAGAAAATAAATAAGTTCCAGTTAATCCTTGTTTTGCTGTTTTGTTTTGGATTTTTTGGGGGGCTTTTCTAAACTAAAACTTTGAAGACCATAGATTTCTCCACCAAATGAATATCCTGATCTAAAGCTTAAGCCTGTATCACCAAACATTACAAATGAAATATGGATTTTAAACTATAATCAGTTAATTGTTTTTGGATGGTTTCAGTTTAATGCAGCACCTTACACTATTCACCGAAGACCCAGACAATCAGTACCCGAACCAGGATGTTGTGTGGGAGAAGTTTGAGAAAGCCTTCATTGCAGCCGCGGGGTTGATCACGCATGCTCCTGTGCTAAGGGACTATTTTTACAGAGGCTTAGAGGAACTTCACAGTGACAACATCATGTACGTGGAGCTCAGGAGTGGCCTTTCAAGGGTTTGTGTTCATATCTTGTATCTATGTACATTCCAGCTGATTCAAAGCTTTGACCACTCTTAAATGGCCGCAGTAGATGTGATATTATTTGTTCCACTGTAAAGAGAGCAGACGTTTACAGTGAAAATAGACTGAGCTTCTTGTACTTCTAAATGTGACTAAACCCTGTCTATGTTCTAGACGTATGACCTTGATGGAACCATTCATGATAAAGTCTGGACTCTGAAGACATTCCAGGAAGTTACAAAGAAATTCATAGCAGATCATCCAGACTTTGTGGGCACCCGGATTATAATTTCTGTCCACAGGTACCCTATCTCTTAATAAATGTAATTATACAAATATAATTTAGCCCAGTCATGATCAAAGAATCTCCAGGAAGGAGACAGATGGAGTTGTTTATATGACTGACCATTCAAATTTTGGCTAATATGAAAAACTGACAAAGATTTGTTCTGGGAAAAAAATTAATTGCATTAGTGGAATTCAATATATTATCTTCTGTCTCGTTCCTGTGATCAGTAAATGGACATGGCAATATAGCTTTCAGCGGCATGAACCCATTTAGTAGTTTCCAGTCAGTTTCCCATATGTCTTGGTGAGACTTTGCTTGGCTGCATCCATTCGTCTCCCCCTACCTCCCCCCTCTCCCCCAGTCTCTCTCTATCTCTATTGCTCTCTCTTTTCTCCTCCTTTACTTTCTCTCTTTAACCCCAACTGATCAAGGCAGACGGCCATTCTTCAGGAGTCTGGGTCTGCTCGAGGTTTCTGCCTGTTAAAGGGAAGTTTTTCCTCGCCACTGTCACCAGTCAGTGTTTGCTCCTGGAGGATTCTGTTTGGTTCCTGTAAATTGGCTTAAAATTTGATTTGATTTAATTTGATTTGATTTGATCTATCTCTCCTTTATGTGAAGCATTTTGTAACATGTTGTTTTAAAAAGTGCTATATAAATAAAGCTTTACTTACTTACTTTACTTCTAAGTTCTGTAGTTTGAAAGTACAGTTTATTTCCATCAGTTGAACTTTTTGTCAAGATCTTTGAAATAGTTTTCTTACATTTAGGCAACGCAAAACAGGTACAAACAGGAAAACATGTGCACCAGAGGAAACATTTTACTTAATTATTAGACAGTATTTTTTGTCTCAGTAAATGTCTGTGTTTGTTTTTCTCCAGGGCACTGAGTGTATCTGAGGTCACAGCAGCTGTCAAAGAAGCCATTCAGTTACAGAGGGACTTCCCAGATATCGTTGCAGGGTTTGACATAGTAAGAAGGATCTGTCTTTATCCTCATATGTGAAGACTGTAACCACTGCTAAATAACGTCTTCTGTTTGTTTTATGTGTGATTGGGTTATGATTACCAACATTGTGGTTTGAAGGTGGGCAGGGAGGACGGTGGGAGGACACTTTGGTATTTCAGGAAGGCACTGTCTCTGCCGGCGGAACTGGGTGCAACACTGTCATATTTCTTTCATGCAGGAGAGACAGGTGGGTGACATGTATGCTCAAACACACCAAGTATAGCTGTCTTTTAAATTACCAGACAAAAGAAGACAAAATGGATCTGTCTGTCAATAACTGTACTCCTCAAGTAGATGATGAGAAATTATAAACCTTTATATTTATATTGTATGTGTGTTTGTGTGTAGATGATGAAGGCACGGATGTGGATCAAAACGTCCTGGATGCCCTTCTGTTTAACACCAAACGCATTGGGCATGGCTATGCTTTGGCTCACCACCCACTGGCCAAAGAGCTTTCCAGAAAAGGAAACGTGGCTGTGGAGCTGTGCCCCATCTCGAACCAGGTCAGATAACGCAGTGTTAGAACCTTTTCTCAAAGTTTATGGAAGACTTAGGTTCACAGGTAGGGAGTATGGTAATGCTCCCCCTCAAAATATGCAATTCCCCCTCATTTCCGGCCATTATTATTTATCATATATGTGTATCTAAACTTGAAAAAGCTGAAATAGAATAGAAACAATAGACAAACAGCTGAAAAACAAAACTTGCTAAAGTGTGCCAACAACAGCCATTAGAAGTGGAACAGTAATTTAGTTCATTTTGTTGTCCTCCATGTTGTTAGTAGGGTATTTTATTTGCATGGATATGCCTATAGTTAGTGACTTTAAAAACAATGTGCACCTGCTTTATATAATGTAATATGTTTGATATTTTACCTCCAGGTGCTGAAGCTGGTGTCAGATCTAAGAAACCACCCTGCCACTGTGCTGATGGCTGAGGGCCACCCCATGGTGATCAGCTCTGATGATCCATCTCTGTTTGGGACCACAGGCCTCTCATATGACTTCTATCAAGCCTTTGTGGGCATTGGTGGGCTAAAAGCAAACCTGGGAACTCTAAAAGAACTGGCTGGCAACTCTATTAAGTAAGACTCAGTAGAATGTTTTCCACATTTGTCTGTGTTTGGACTTAATTTTCTCTCACCTGATGTTTTTAAAAACTCCACCCACTGATTATGAAAGGTCTTTAGACGTCAGCAAGAGGCTGAGAGGGGAAGGTGGTGATGTCCCAGGGTGAAAGAAAAAAGGGAGACAAGGCCTTAGACATCTATGCTGAACCATATGAGGGTGTGAAAGGGTTAATTTGCACCTTTAAAAAAAGCTGCCTGCCCATGTATCCGTCTGTACCAGTTACATTCAAAATCAGTGTTCGTCGTTCATGTAACATATGGTATGTAAGTAGTTTTCAGACCAGTGCAGCTGAAAATGTAAGTGATATCAAATGGAATGTGGACACATGATTGGATTTATTCTCTTGTTTAAACAGTTTACTTTCAGCAGTGGAAATATAGCCACCAAAAATGTCATTATCAATTGAAGTGTAACCTATGCTGTTTTTAGAGTATTTTTACCATTCTACCTTAAGGTCAGAAAGCCCTTAATGAAAGGGAAATAAAATGCTTAAACACAAATTCATCAAACTCCTGTGATATACGAAGTAATTTTACAGAATAGAATAGATGCCACTGCTTCAGTTCAAATCCAACCTCAAAAAAAAAAAAAAAAAAAAAAAAGAATTTTTCTGTCAGAATGTCTGGTATCTTTGAGGAGAGCAACAGAATAACTTCAACTCCATGTTACAAATTTGATAACTCACAGACTCCCACAATACAGATGAGGGCACTAACCTAATCAGGCAGTATTAAATAACTTTGTTTTTTTTGTTTTTTTTGTTTTTTTATTTAACTTTCAGTGGAAGTAGTTTGGTGACCGATGTTCACCCATTCATTTCTTATTTTTATTATTTGGCAGATTTTTTAAAATAAGTATTAAGACCGTCAGTTTTGCTTTTCATTACAGTAGTCACATAATGTCAATTAAAGCCCAAAACTTCTGCTCTTGGCAGCACCAAAATTCTCTGTATATGCCCTTATCAGAAGAGATGATTTCAAAAATAGGTCATTCAGGAAATGAGATGCACACAGAGTTTAATTATATTTGAGGCTCGTACAAGATATTCTATGTTAGTAGAAAATGTGCTTCAGTCCATGTGTCACTGACTTGTTCCAATAAACATCTGTGTGAATTCATTTACAATGTACAGTCTTTACAGTGTGTGCTGTCAACATTTTTATCCAGTAACTGCTCACGAGAATCCAATTTAGAGGGAGCTTATAAGATATGAGCAGCACTTTCAATGCAACACAAAATTACAAAATACCATTCCTGACCACCAGAACATGAGCTAATTCTAAGATAAAGACTGGTATGTTTATTGACCTCTTGAGTCTGGGATTATTATTCTATTAACTATGAATAAACCCATATCCCTTCACACATAATCAGTTAATATAGGTTTAAGCTTTTCATTCTTTAAGGTATCAACTAGTGAAAGTTTGAATAAATCGGTGCTGCACATAATGCTCAATTCCCAACTTGGCCACCCAAAAATAGTGAATAGCCTTTAAATAATAAATGCTTTACTAAACTTTAAATGTATTTATTTGGCATTCAATGTTTTTATTGTAAAAAAAAAAAAAAAAAGGCAAGAATCATAAAATCATCCTTCTACATGGCAGTAGATAAGTCATTATATACTATGACAAGTCCAAAATTTCTAATATAATCACTGACCAGTTGAAAGTACTTAATCTCATGTTTGCTTCTGCCTGCAGGTACAGCTCGCTGCCAGAGGATCTGAAGAACAGAGCTTACATCATGTGGCAGAAGAAATGGGACTCCTTTATTTCCAATAATAGATGATAAATGAGCTGTAGCAGATCCTGTTTGACTTGAATGATGTCATGTTGCTTAACTAAATCAAATATGCATTTGTTTTATTTGAACAGGTAATGTTAAATGTGTACAATGAAAACTCCCCTTGACATCCTGATGGAGGATATCCTGGTGTCTCACAAAAAATGGTGGCTAATGTTTTTTCTGCCTTTACTTTTATTTTTTGTGGCACAAGTAAAGTCAAAAGAACAAATAGCGCTTAAATGAAATGCTGTAGTAAAACTAACAAACCCCATGATGCTCGAGCATGATTTTTTAAATGTACAAGTATACATTGAAGTAACCTATGATGGAATCTGAAAATGTCACAATAACGTTAAAAAAAATGAAGTTGCTGATAAAAAACAATATTTGTAAGCATTTCAATGTCCTCTAGAAAGGGTTTAGTACAACAGTCTCTGTTGTGAAAAAAAGCATGAAAAAAAACCCATAAAAAATATTTGCACAACATAAGTTTGGATTCCGAACAAAGGAACAACATCAATATTCAAACTCATAGTGCATGTTTTGTGATGTCAAAAATAAATGATGCAAAATTAAATTGAATTTCCTATTTCTTCTCAGTGATTCATTTTGCATCTTTCCTTTGTTCCATCCAAGTCTTTGGGTGAAAAATGTAAGCGTACCCCCCAAAAAAATTGTTTTTACACAATACATCATCTTTTCTTTTAGGCCTTGCCTGCAAGTTTGTCAGTTGTTTTGCTCAGATTCTGTATCTTCCATCTCTGATTTGTGCACGGCTGAATGATGAGTCTGTAGGAGCCATCTTCATCCATGGCTAGTTCCAGACACCTCTTGGTTTCTCTGTTTTGGATAGTCCCTCCCTGGGAAATAAACATACCCATTAATATAAGGGATACATATGAGGTATAAGTTTGTACATTTATGTTATAACCTGATATATTTACTTGTTTAAAATCCCACAACATGTGAAGCTTCTTATGCTTGGCTGTTTTGCAGTTGTACAGTCCAGGATAGACGCCAGCAGCAGGGTCCACCAGACAGCGGTTGTCGGTATATTTGTGAGATTTGACTCCTCCAATGTACATTTCTCCGTTAATGTGATAAAAACAATGCTACTTGAAAGACAAACAATTACTTACAAAGAAACAATGACAGGCTGGATGAGTAGTGTACACAGTAAAGCTTTGAACAAACCTGAGATTTGAAGTAGTGGCATGAGTACATGATGGGTGTGTTTCCAGGCATCGGCCCCCGGTCAACACAGAGGTCTGGTTTCAGGTCATTTATCAGCTGCCAGGAAAAGCAGAAAATAATTTGTAGCAGTAGAATAACAGCAATAATCACCTAATGATTTAGCAAATTGCTTATATTATTGTTTTTGCTGTTGGCTGCTGCTGTTATTCCTTAATTGCCAACATATTCCATTTAAACTCCATCACACTCAAAAAGAAGAGGAAAACTTGGGTTTATTGTGTTTGTATTTATGTCAGTAGTGTGGTGACAACCCAAAATAAACTACTACTCATGCATGTCTTCCTGGGACCATGGAGAGTTAAAGTTTCTGCATTTTGGATCAAATAATTGTCTTTGGTTAAAACAGAATGATGCAACAATTTTTCAGATTTCTTTCTTTCTTCCTTCTTTTTTTTTTTTTTAATGGAATGTTCTTTGTGGTGGACTTCAAGTCCAGGGATTGACTTGCAGATTGACTGGCCTATAAAATATTACTGAAACATTTGGGTGTTCAGTCATATTTCATAGCACTGAATGTCCAAGTCACAAAGAAGTGTAACACTTTATCAAGTTATCTGACATTGATCCTCATGTATTAATTTAATTCACTAGATTAAGTGAATGTCTTTTTTCTTGGAGGAAAATGTCGACTACTCCAGAGCGACACAACAGTAAAGGCAAAGTAAACTTTAGGTTCAGTCACAGGGCATTCCTTTCCTTTTGAATGTAAAATCAACGATGTGGTTGGTTTCACTCTTGATTGTCAGCAGAGAGTATCTGCAGCACAATGTTCATACATTATCAACAAACCTGCCCTGGATTCATAAAGGTAAAAGAGCTTGCCAAAATATCTAAAAAGTAAAACAAGAAATCTCTGAAATTTAACGAATTAAATCTAAGTAAACGTATATGCAGGTTTATGTGTCAAAAGCAGCCAAATCATATATAGTTTCTACTTACTGAACCATAACCAAGGAAGCCATGTAGATGGTCTAGCATTGGGTAAACGTTGTCCAGATACCACTGGAAGGGCTTGCATTTTAGCTTCTCCCTTAGCTTCTTTCTCTCTGAAACATCCCCAATGTCTATTCCATGATTCTATGCAAAAGTCAGGATAAATAAGGATATGGCTGGGAGAGCCACAATGTTGACAGACCAATCATTCATGATTTGCAAAGGTGTGTATTTGCATTGAAGCTATAATGATGTAGGATGATTAATCACTCTTTACCTCAAGAGGTAAGTTCCAGGCCATGTTGACATTGTATTTATACTCATCCATCCACACTTCTGCCACTCTGAGAGCATTGCGCCTGACCATTATATTTAGGTCTGGGAGGTAAGGTTTCTTTGCTCGTTCAATGTGGGCAATTTTAGAGCAGGGGATAACTTCTATGCTTCCTCCACACAGCCACACCTGCAAAAACACCATATAAATTAGGTTTAATGTTAAACAACAGGAAGTGGGTTTGACATGGTTTGATGGTACACTGTTGCTAGAATTTCAATGAATGTCTGAAATGATTACATCTGCAAGAGTCTTACCCGAATGCCTAGCTCTACATTTTCCCCTCCATACACTTTCATTCCACCATCAAGGCTTCCAATCTCTCCAAAAAACTTGCGATCAGCTACAAGTATCCCCATGATGGAGGGGCTCCTAGTGAAGGAAAATGACAAATGACGCATGTGCAAACATAAAAAAAAGCACCACAGTGAATATGACAAATGTTAATTGTACTTTGTGCAAACCTGAACGTACTTTCCAGGCTGTGTCACATCCTTTAGAGCATACCACTCTGGTCTGAAGGACTCATACATGCACCACAGAGCCCAGTCAAAGCCGTCAGCAGCTGGTGAGTAGGCAGTCAGTGTCAGGTCATCATAACCCACTTTGTCAAACACTGGTGTCAATATTAGAGTACGGTCCTCTTTAATACGAGCTAGAAGTGGCTCTGCCCTAGACACACAAATATGGATTACTTTGGCGTCTTACAGTGATGACAGAATTACTGTTGCAAGAAAAATGCATAAAGAAAACTGCTGCACCATTGCACATGGACTTCTATGTGAGCATCCAAGATGGCCACCACATCCCCTACTGCAGCTCTCCAACCAGTTAGCCTGGCCTGAGTAAGGCCAAGTTGTTCCGAGTGTCGGATTTTTGTCAAAAGGCCTGGACGCTCATCATTGATGGAGTTGATGTATTCATCCAATTTTCCAATCAAGTCTTCTGCAGACAGATATGAGAGGTAGAAGAACAGTTTCCACCTGGATTTATCGTTATAATAGTTAGCCTCCCTTTGTGTATATCCTGCACTGATTAGAGTTTCAGCTGCAACATGTTCTTTAACTGATGCAGTGAATAGTTTGTCATTTCTTAAACAACCATCAGTTTGATAGAGAGCATAAAGATTGGACTGTGTGTCAGTGGAAAAGGGTCATGTGGTCTGATGAGTCCAGATTGACCTGGTTCCAGACTGATGGGTGCACCACCCACTGATGATATTTTGTATGTGCTTGAGAAGACTCAATGCAGCAGTCCGACTCCCCTATCCTTAATACAAGATGATAGAAAAATTCTGTGATACATGCTGAGACAAAAGATGGAGTCACTGGATTCTGGAATCAGAAGATTTTACTTGCAAGGAGTCAAGTACATACAGCGAGATGCAGCAGTTGACTGACTAACACCAGGAAGTTCAAGATCTTATAAAAGAACATGAATATTACAATCATTGGTCCAAGTGTACAAACATTATGACGTTGATCAAGTTCACCATTGGCTTAGGTATCCAAGACACGGTGATGCATGGGTTCAGTGACCGTGTTTGTGTTCTTCTACAGGGGTTGGACACAATAATGGAAACACCTTCACCTCAAGATGATAATGCCCCAATCCATACAGCTAGAATTGTTAAAGAATGGCATGAGGAACATTCTAATGAAGTTGAGCATCTCGTATGGCCGGCACAGTCCCCAGACCTCAACATTATTGAGCATTTATGGTCAGTTTTAGAGATTCAAGTAAGACGTCGATTTCCACCGCCATCATCTCTAAAAGAGTTGGAGGGTATTCTAACTGAAGAATGGCTTAAAATTCCTTTGGAAACCATTCACAAGTTGTATCAATCAATACCTCGGAGAATTGAGGCTGTAATTGCCGCAAAAGGCGGACCTACACCATATTAAATTATATTTTGTTGATTTTTTAAGGTGTTTCCATTATTTTGTCCAACCCCTGTACCTACACTATGGCCTGATCTCCCTAAGGGCAGCAGGCTGCTCTGGCCCCGAACTGGATGGAAAACAAGCAGATAGCAAAGAAATGGTAGACATATCCTGAGTGGATATGTCTGGACATTCTTACAGAATGTGTCATCATAACCCATCCATGACTCGTGCTCTGGACACCCGGTGTTTACGGAATATAGTCTAATAGTCTAATATTATATTTTTCTAACACAAGATCTTGAACCATGTTAATTTATTTTGCACTAAAAAAAGCCATATTTGAGATTTTGTGATAAATTCGTTAAATCTTAAATCTAATTAACTTCTGTCACCACCCCAAATTAAATGTGTAGAAAAGTTGTTCGTTATTTTGAGAATTTTTTCTGAGATGTTGTCAGTGAGATGAGAATATTGATGCTACTCTTATGCTGGAGTTATGCTGGAAATATGGAGCTGAACTGTATCAAATATTTGTCCATTTTACCGTCTGTCTGTCTCTGTGTCTCCTCCAGTCTTCTCCTTCAGCCAGAATGCTTTGAATTGGCTCATCAACTGACCTAACATCTCTTCCCACATTGGACTGGAAGCAGTTTGTTTCTGTCTATCTGTGTGTCCTACTCTTTCCTGTCCATGTCTTGTTTTATTGTGTGAGTGTCTTACACCTGTCCTTTTTGTCCAGGTCCCCATACTGGACATGGAGGAATGGGTCTTGTCCCCTGAAAGTGCCTGAATGTTGCTCATCATCAAACCAACTATATTCTAAATATTCACTCCTATATATGGTATGTGTAAATCTTTCTGTGCATATCTTTTGGGTAAATGTCTGTACACACAAGTACTGCATCTATTTCCCTGCCTGCCTGCCCTGGATGGGGATCCCTCCTCTATGGTACTTCCTGAGATTTCTTGTGATTTTTGTTTTGTTAGTTTTGTTTTGTTTTTTTGACTGTTAAAGGGTGCTTTTTTCTGTTATATTTAAGAAAAAATAAACCACAGAGAACACATTCTTTGCAGGAAGCCGACCAACCGTTAGTGCTGTGATCGTCCACCAGTATGATTTCTTTCAGAAACCGAGCTGGTGTCTTGTCGATGATGCTGTGAATGGCTCTCTTGATGACTGAAAGTGCTTCATCCAGGTAGATTAACACAACACTGATTGTAGGTAGATCCTCTGGGTACTTTTTCTCGGCACACCTATTATGTAAAAACAGCCTTTCAATGCTTTGGACAGTTTTTGTGGAAACCTAGTTGAGGTTTCTGATGGACCCTCAACATTAATTATTTTAAGAAGATATATTCCTATTTGATGTATATTCTTAAACACAAATGTCACTATACAATCACTTAAATGACCAAAGATCAGCCCATATGACAGTTTTATCCAAATATTAGATTGAATTTACAAAGTCTACATAGAAATGGTGCAACATTTTTTTCCAGGTGACACCCAGATCGCTTGCAAAATGTTCATCTGTTTATTCTGAGCACACCTTATTCTGAATGTGTTATTTTAGAGGGTGTGTTTTATTATTAATTGGCAATGGCTACTGCCACAGTACTCTTTGTCTATTGTCACAGAGCCAATCATATGTTAGCATTTGTACTGTGACAATAAGCAGTGTCATTTTGTTGCCACAGAGCCAATCATGGATACTCTTACATGAATTGATTTGCCTCGTTTCCACAGTACTGTGGTGATATATGATGTATACTCCCCAGACACACAACAACAAAACTGGCTCAGTGGTAATAGACAAATGAGAAAGTTAGTCCCACAGTACTGTGGCAATAGCCACTTCGTTATTTTATTTTGTCTTCTTACATAATAAGATATTAGACTTACTTGGAAGGCCTGGTGTCAGGGATTTCCCTGTTAAGTGGCAGCCTGTCGCTGACAAAGGCATTGTAGCCATACTTCTGAAAAAGCTGCTCTGCCTCCTTTTGTTCCTCCTCTGACAGCCCATCACCCCATTTACTGAATAGCATTGAATTTGGGAATAGTTTCTTCACCACCGTCCTCTCCTTTTTCACATCTGTGTTCATCGGTGGATCTGGTTTCCTCTTTTCAAGTTTATTCAGTAGGTTGACTGTTGATAAAAGAAAGTTGCTAAGAGTCTGTTTTACCTATATCAAACATGTATTTTATTGAGCCTTCTGAAGGAAATGACATATATCACTACTGTGTACATAATTAGGATGCATCTGCTATGGTGATTTGAAAGTTTGATACAAGTGGGTTTAATTTGGTTATAAAATCAGAGTTTGTTAAATAGACACTGTTTGAAAAAAGTTTCAATTATTGATAACATTTTCAATTAATACATCAATGTTATTTAAATTACAAGGTTCTTCATCTTCTGACCTGCAAATCAAGAAATAGACCCTTGTTTGGAGGCATTTTAATTTCTTTTTTTTTTTTTTTTTTTTAAATAAAATGACAGAATAAGCTGTTGTTTGACTCACGCAGCTGACTGATATCCGCTTCCATCTTGTCCATTCGCTGGAGCATTCCCCTACCCCTGATGGAGTCATTGTAGTGAGCCCTTTGGAGTCTGTCTGAGTGGTTATGAAGCTCCGTCTTAATTGAGCCAAGATACAACATGGTTGCAGAAACAGCAAGTGCAAGAAGTAATCCTTTGAGCCAGACAGACCTCATCCTGGAGTCTCCGTGCTTGTAGTGTATTTTGTTTAATCTTAGAGACAAGGGAGGAAAAAATATTCAGAACCTTTAACATAGATTTTTCCTCTCTCTCTTCCTCCTTTACTCATACTCTATCTCTGACTGGCGTACACACTTAATCAAATACCATCCCACACTGTGACGTGATGCACTGTTGTTGTTATCTGATATCCTCAAGTCCACATATTTGCAATACATATAGTCCTGGCTTCATTGTTTTGCAAGATGCTATGCAACATTCATCACAGGTGGAGCTGACTACCTGGGAGGACAGAAAACCAGCAGTGGCCTCCATATCCCAGGACTGGGAGTAAGTAGGTATGAAACCTGTGGTTCAGAGTCCCTGACAAATTTGTCATTTGTCCATATTTTTGATACTGCTCACAACAGGATCAGTTTTACTAAACAAAAAATGATCACAGTTCATCCAGTCCACATTATGTTTCCATTGTACCTAATTGCTCTGGAAAGCAAAAAGAGATCAAATGAAAACAAGAAATGTAAGTGGGGAAAAGCCCGTGTTTGAGTTGCTTAGTGATTTATTGTCATGGAGGATTTAGTTTATCTTGACACATTACATGACGTTGTTCAGTGGATACACATGTCAGGCATTTCTGCAACACACAACGTTAAGGGTTTGCTGGAGAATCACATTTTATCTTCATTGCCTTCTATGTGTCTGTGTTCTCCTGCGTGTTCGTTTATAAAGAATTATCGTGAGAGTTCAGGCTGTCTCAGTTAACTACTTATTTCCAAAGTAGCAAATGCTAAGTTGTACAGAGCTCCAGGTCTCCTTATTTCCCTGACAACAATATACTTTGCCAGTTCATAAAGTCTGACTCACTTGTCTTTTCCTGACCCAATGTATTCATAGTGGAGAAATGGTTATCTAGAAATGTAGTTTAATCTCATCTTCTCATTGATTCCCTGGATACGTGTTTTCCATTAGTGGGTTGGGTTTTCAGCGGCTTCACGTTACTTCTTGAGACTCCACCATATAACCTGTTTTGATGACAGTTAAGATATACACACCCTAGTTCCCCCTTATCTAAGCAACATATTTCATGTCTCTGCAAAGCTGCTCTCGTACTAGGTAGGTTGTGTCACAAAAAATGAACTGGTATTACCTGACTCTAAGGTCAAGCAGATGTTCGACGGTATTCTAACAGTGTTTACATGTTATCTCCTGTGGTTCATGATACTATGTGGGCATGTGTGTTTAGAAGAGTACCTAAGGTAACACTTAAGTCCTGTGTTCATAATTCTGCCAGTTTAGTATGTTGACCAAGATGTGACCCACTGCCATCCTTAGAACTTTACCACTCACTAGTGAAACAAAGAAATCTAGTGTAACAAAGGAATTATCTTAAAACATTAACTACTACCAACTAATATGTGATTAAACTTAGGACTTTAACTTTTTAAATTAAAATAATATGAAGTATCTTTTAAAATGATTAAATGTTGATTAAATATTGATTAAATATTGAATAATTGTCACAGGTTATACATTAAAATAAATAAATAAATAAATAAATAACACCAAAAAAAAAAAAAAAACCACCAAAGCGGAGGTTATTATTTCGGCCTCATTTGTTTTTATTGTATTTGTTCTCCATGACATAAACATTAAGATCATGAAACAGCTGTTACTGTCCCCACCGTCTCCAACAATATGGTTTTTTTAAAGCCTCTACCCATGAAATGAAACAGTGAGGTTCAATAATCCCTAATATTGCGCTTACAGCCAGTAGAAGGCCTTAGAAAGAGTCAGACTGAAGTACAGCCCTGTGCAGCTTTTCCAAAGTGGATTTTTATCTAATTTTTTTTTTTTATCTAATCAGAGAAGGTTTACTTTAGCACACATCAGCCACACCTCCATATCTGACCATGAAGCCATCAGTAAAACTTTAAAAACAGAGGTCAGTCTGACTGTAATTTGAAATATTACAAGTTCAATATAATTTGACCTACTGATTGTAAAGATGAGATGAATCAGCAACAACATTATTTGTGTTTCATATTCATTCATCTTCTGACTTTAAACCTTATTTTCTGTTTAAAAACTGGATCCATTGTATGATGGAAATCACTGCCAGCTGAACATCACATGACTACTTCTTTGACATGGTAGGCTCATTGGGTATTTCTGCACAACACAATGATTCTCAACAGGTTTAGATTTGGTCTTGAAGCAGACCATGTTTATGTTTAATTGGAGATAAACCTAGATGATAGTGTTTAATGTGCACTTTGATGTGTTCAAGTAAAAAGACACTCTATTATTCCAAAATAAACAGCTCTCACCTTTTGATACATACTTCATAGTGTCATAAAATTACATTCTTGTGACTAACTTAACATTTACAAGAGGCGTTCATTAAAGATTTCCCAACCCGCTTAGGGATATTGTATCTGGCTGAAATTTTACCTGTGTATTGTTACAATACTGTATAGGTCATAAGATAATTTGTAGCACTGAACTCACACTGCTTCCTTTTTTACAGGTGTTAGATTAGGGTAAGGTGTGACTATGGAACCATTCGAGTACCAAGCAGTGATCAGGTTTTTATATTTGAAAGGTCGTACGCCGAAAGAGACCTTCGATGAAATGAAAAAAAAAAACTTATGGAGATGATGCCCCATCATATGACGTTGTAAAGTTTTAGAGTTGCATAAAACTATGGGAAAAGTGGGTGGTGCCTATGTAGAGAAAGACTGATAACTGTTCCAAGTTTTGTCTGTCTATGTCTGTCGGAAGTGGGTCAGGGGAAATCCTTAATGAAGGCCCCTCGTATAACAGATAATCATTTATTAATTTAATTATAAAAACCCATGAAAATTGTAATAATTAATGTTTGTATTTCCACAGATAAATAGAACCAGTTTAACATGTTCTGGCCTTTTTCTTTTTGTTTCACATGAAAACATGAAGTCATTATCCAGTTTGTGATTTATATGAAGGTTCATCTGTGATCTTTATCTCCTGATCTGTTTCTGGTCTATATACAAAGTATAATTCATCTTGATCAGGGAAATACACTTTTGCCATCATTAAAACTTTCAGTTGTTGATTTCATCACATCTAACTTCTAGATTTTCAGTTGTTTTGTGTTTTGATTGGTTTCATTGTTTTATCGAATTCCCCTTCCATTTGTCTTTATAAATCATACCACTAACCTACTGCCATACATACAAGACTAATCTGAACCTGCTTTATCCTCACTAGGGTCACAGGGGGTGCTACCTATGTACTCCCTGGATGATTCGCCACTTCAATGCGGGGTCGCTATACATAGAACAACCAGTCACTCTCACATGCACATCTATGGGCAATGTTAAGTTAATTTGTGCATTTCAGTGCATTCAAAGTATCTTTGGATGGTGGGAGGAAGTCGGAGTACTGGAGAGAACACAAACACAGGGAGAACCTGTAAATTCCACACAAATGTGTGGAATTGAACCCAGGACCTTCTTGCTGTGAGGCCCCTGTGTTGCCCCAAGAGCAAACATCCACAAAACTGTCTCCCTTGTTAGAAGAAAATCAGGTACAGCACCAAACAAATCAACCTCTAATTCGGCCTTATATTCAGTTTTCGTTCCATCATACAGTTACCACTGTCAAACACAATTGTTTAACAAATATTACCCAGGATTTCCTTCGTTTGTGGATCATACTTATTGTAGATAAGGAGTGTGACGATTCTTTCCTAATCAATCTGATTAACTGGAGGAGTGGTGTCTAATCATTGTTTCCAGTTCTGTGTTTTATGTACAACAAACTATGGGGAAAAAACCATGAAGGACATATGAGGTTCAATAAACGAATGAATGGCATTATGTTACTGAATAGAAAGTTGCATACGACACTAATCACGGATGGTCTTTGCTATTTTCTGTAATCTGAGAATCAGTAACAAATCCACGTAGCATCATGACGTTAAATTCACCACACAATGGTATGTGACATCATGTGGATCTGCAGGTTTCTTTTTGACATCTATTAGAACGCAGAGCAGGAATACTAAATGCTGTGAGATAAGTCTGTATTTGATTCCTATTTTGGTTGCTATACTGCACTGTAACCTGTAACCATCATAAGTCATAGTCAGAATGTTTATAGATGAAGACTAATGGATGAAAAATCTATTGTCAATATATTTTCTGAAGTCCATTTAGGGCTGTTTGCCTAAGGATGTTTACCCACCTGTCTTCATTATTCATGCCTTATTTGTCAGTAAATATACAGGGTGGGGAAGAAAATTTACAATATTTTGAGGCAGGGATTGAAAGACAGTGTATGACCAATTAGTTGATTGAAAGTCATGAGAATTTATTTGCCACAAGAAAATTTACATAATAGAAAATGTTTTTATTCTATGTGTCCTCCTTCTTTCTCAATAACTGCCTTCACACGCTTCCTGAAACTTGCACAAGTGTTCCTCAAATATTCGGGTGACAACTTCTCCCATTCTTCTTTAATAGTATCTTCCAGACTTTCTCGTAATAGTTTTGCTCATAGTCATTCTCTTCTTTACATTATAAACAGTCTTTATGGACACTCCAACTATTTTTGAAATCTCCTTTGGTGTGACGAGTGCATTCAGCAAATCGCACACTCTTTGACGTTTGCTTTCCTGATTACTCATATGGGCAAAAGTTTCTGAAAAGGTATGGATAATAGTGTTAGGTATGATTATGACATCAATATATGTTTGGTTTCAAAACAATTGACGTAGTGCCTGCTGAGAAAAAACAACTAAATGTTCATTGTAAATTTTGCTTCCCCACCCTGTATATGTAGTTTGGATATAAAAATTTGACTTCCCAACCATTATTCAGTTATTTAAGCTTGTTCAATATCAGCATAACCAAATATATGAGTATCTTTTAAAACACTTTGATGATGAAATGTGTCATGATGGTCTGAGTTAAATTACTGTGAGCTATGATAAAATGTTCACTGTTTTAAAGTTTCATTTTTATTGTCTTATATATTTAATTCTATAAAACACATGACCTGTCTATTCCCAAAATGACATTATCTCATTTCTGCCTGACATGTTTACTTCATAGATAAATGTCTGTTTATTATTGTTTCTATGTTTGTGATTTACATCTGTGTGCTCTTCAATAGGGGTGTGTGTGTTTAGGTTATTTTAAAATAGGTGGTGATTTGGAGATAGCTTTTTAATGTTTAATATATACAGTATGTACACAAAATGCATGTTTACACACAAACAAAAACAAACAAAAAGTTTATTTGGATGGAAGTTGTAATGTAAAATAAGACTAAATCTCTACATCTACATTTCTTCATATCTGACAAGTCCCATGGGGAGAAATAATTAAATATTCAAATTAGACACAGAGCACTGATGTGAATAAGGCAGTGGCATTTACCTGTGATATGAGTGTGTCTTGATCATCCTGCATGGTGTAATAATGACTGTTTATCTGTAGAAAATAATTTATTCCGAAGTTGAAAGATATTAAATGCTAATATCATGTTACATGTGTAGTCAAACATAAAAAATGATTGAAATTGATATTTACATGCATTTAAAGCAATATATACACCTAAAAAGACAACAAATACTGGATTCACAAGTACACATATCCTCAGACAGGTCAGTGACTTGCAACACTGGGGTGAAGAGGTTTAACTCGAACAAGACGGGACAGTCCGAGTCGCAGACCCTGACCTGGAGACTTCACTGTTGGACTCTGGTGTGAAACGGGACCTTTACCAATTTGACCTGGAAAAACAAATAAAAGAAGTGTTTATGGATTTGGGGGTCTATTAAATAAGTCTGATAGTACTACAAATATCTGTGTACATTTGTGTGTCTTCAGTCATACCTGGTGGGTTCCACTTGGGTATCCTGCCCCCTGCTGGACTCTGAGATAAAACAGGTTTCGCCATAGAAACTGAAGATGAAGCAGATCTTTTGGGTTCTGGTGCAGATTTGGATACTGGAGGACTTCTCACTGGGGCAGAAGATACTGAGAAGCAAAATATTTCTCATGATAAAAGCCCAAGTGAAATGGCAAAATGACTCTTTGCTGAATTAAATAACAAACCTGCAGCTTGTGATCCAGGCTTTGATGGCTTTAATGGCTGCTTTTCTTTTTTAGCAGCAGGAGGCTTTTTGGTTTTCTCATTCTTAGTTACTTTCTCCTTTTTTGTTTTGCTGGCTTTCTTGACCATGAATTCCTCATCTTCACTCTCAGGTTCACTGAAATCATCATCACTCTCAGATTCTGTGAAAACATTAATAAATTAAAAGCATACTGTTTTAGAATGAAAATGGCAACCTATTACCTAGTTCCAAATGACAGGATGAAAACCTGGTGTCAGTTTGGGCTGATAGTCATCATCTTCATCCTTAAATTTGCTTCTTTGTCCTTCAGTGGCCTTTGGGGCAGTGTTTCTTTGTCTGGCTAGGGCAGGAGAATCTTTTTCTGATGTTATTTGGTCGAGACCTGCAAAAGCATACTATTTAACTACAAACATCAGACTTATTCTTAACAAAGATTACCCTGAAAGTCAATTTTGGAAATGGAAATTAATTAATGAGCATTTTACCCAAACGTGTGCTATCCACACTGCAGTTGGAAAAGTGCAATGAAGAAGGATCTATGTTTTCATCTACCGGATGCTGAACCGTGAGGTCTCCTGAAGAGATTTTACAGAATATAACTACATAATTCTTTACCTTTACACAATCAAATACACATTTTATAATGTATGTCTTACCTTTACTGGCTGGTGAATGGTCTGTTTTTTCATCTAAAGGATTGAGTAAGGAAAGAGTAATTGCTGCTTCTAGATCTCGTTCATACAACTTCACATCCAGTGGTTTTCTGTTAAATGATTGAAAAGCAAGTTTTGTTGTTTTTTTTTAAACTAGAGTATAATTTCATTTGAGACCTTTAGTTATTTTCATTTAAGTACTTTAAATTTATTCCAGATCTGCATCAGTGCTGATGCTGAACACCTTAAATGTATCTAATGTCTTTCAAGCTATGACAATAAATGACATAGTTTTGCAAAAGTCATTGTATTTCTACTAGTTTCATTCATTCAGTCACAAACAAAGCTCTTGTTCCATGCTGCCTTACATAAAGATGTTTCCAGTGAGTTTCTAATGAAATATAACGATGGATGCAGGATAAAGAGTGCTGAGATATAATGGCAGATACATTGAGTTGATGTTATCATAATCAGTATCAAGAGAGAAAAACTTTTTGATCAGTGTTCCTATATCTATGATCATCATTTTATGTACATGACCTACCTCTTCTTCTGACTGAGTGCAGATTGAGAGTTACTTTCTTGACTTGAGGACTTGCTTGATGATTTCTTGCAATCTTGTTTCACATCCTCTCTGGCCTTTTTATTGGGTGGGGTTTTTACACAAGCAAAATCCTCATCTGTCGCAAAATGAGAGCAGACGATAAGAAAACAAAAAGCAGAGGGAGATTCTTTACTTCTAAAATTCTTCTCCCTGTAACTAGTACTTCAGATTGGTTACTGTCTGCAAAATGGCACTAAATAACAGTCTAATATAGCCTTAGATTGATTATTATAGAGTTCCCACACATTTTTACAGACCAAATCTCAAAAAGTCTGACTTTTCCATGAACACAGACAACCATTCAGTTCCTGAACAGAAGACTATTTATATTAATGATTGTATGAAAGCTAAAGCCCTCTGGGGAACAGAGGGGCTTTTTATTTTATCTTTATAAGTCTTGTGTGTCCTACAAACTATTCCTTAATCTGACATGATTGCTTGCTTGTTTTTGTTGATTAAAAAGGATGTATATAGAGAGAAAACACAGGGCTAAAAACTAATCAGCTTTCCTGGGACTAAAATGTTATAAATACCAGCTTTAAAATGTGAATCTAAGGTTGATTTTTGGATCAGGGTAAGGAGAAAAAAAACTATTGCCTAGTTTGATCATACATTTCACTTAAAGATGAGCAGTTTGTATCCCTAAAAATGAAATTTCATTACTTTACCAAAACTGCTGACTGATTTTACTTAATTTCAGGAGGTTTTCAGCTTTTTCTTGGCTGTGGAAACTCTGTGTTGTTGATACAACCAACTGTGACAATAAAGGGACAGAATTTGTAGATTTTTACATTTGAATTTAGACTAAGATTCAACTACACTCAAGTTAAACACAGAAAAAAAACACACTAAAAAAATAATCAGTCGACTGTAGTAGCTTCTCTCTGCAAGCTTAAGCTGTGACTGAGGACATTTTCCTGAATTACTTACTCACCTGCCTGATATTTATACATTTCTTCAGCATATACCAAGCTACAGATCAGTCAGAGATCAGTGGTCCAGAACTGTTAAAATATACTGAAGCTGTAGCTCAACTCACCATCATTATCAAAGTCCTTGGATTCACAGTAATTCACTACATTTTTCTTCCTGCATGACAACAACACATAACATGTTAACACTAGCGGACACTCCCAGACATTCATGTGTTAGAATTGAAAGAAACCAACGTTTTACCAACCTTGATGGTCGATCCATAGTTTGTTAAATAAGAAATCTTTTAGTGCCTTTTAGTTAGATAAGAACAATCTCACAATTAGCTGTTGCTTAGCGTCAATACAACGTAGAGTTTAAAAAGCTGAAAACCGGAGAAGCTAAACTTGCTATAGCCTAATCTAAAATGCGTCCGACTATGCGGAGTGTGAAATGTGCCCATTAAACTCAACTATCGCGTTAAATTATCTGATAAAGGTTGTATTCGGGCTAGTCGGCTTTAAGCTATCGTTCCCTCTATGTTTAACCAGCCCGCCTGATCCAACGGAAGTGACGTTTGTTGACTAACCTGACCAATTGCAGTAACTGACTCGAGGGTGAGGGGCGGGGTTGGGGTTTGTGTAGTTCTGTAAAAGTTTATAAATCACACAGAATCACAAAAGGTTTCTGTGGCCAATGATGTGAGAAGAACATTACAACATTTACAACAAACATATCATTTAGAAAACTGCCGAATCTGCTTGTCAGCCATCTTGAAGTTTGGACAGATATGGTAAATAAAGTGTGCTCTTATTCATGATTTAGTGTCAACTAAAGTGTTTTATCAATGTTTTAGAAAGTTTAGAAACGCTCACACTACCTGAAGGGAATTTATGTACTTGGTCATAATGAGAATTGATATTTATGTTAAAATATTGGCAAAAAAGACTTGATGTGCTCTGTTGGTTAAAGGTTTTAGAAGAGTCCTTTTGACAAACGAAGTTGGTATTTGTTGGTGGAAAAATTATTACTATGCATTAATGGCAAGTTTTGTTCATGTTAGAAAACAAATCTTGAAATGCTCTGTTGGTCAGACACTATTTCACATACACAGTTAGCTTGTATTATATGTCAACTTTGTTTCTACGGTGTTCACTAGCTAGATAGCATGTTACATGTACATTGAGAATAAACATTCTGTGTTTCCGGTGCAAGGAGTTATTATAGGACACTGTATGTATATTTAACCCTTTCATGCACGAATTATGAGAACCTTAATCAAAATTTTTTCCTGAGTGTTTTTATTCCTCTTTAGGCATGAAAAAAACAATGCGATTGAAAATTTTCTTCTGAAAAATAAATAAATAAATAAAAATAATTTTAAAAATTTTAAAAAATACATTAATAATAATAATAATAATAATAATAATAATAATAATAATAATCTTATGAACCTATTTTTCATGAAGTTGCAAAAATGTGCACTCAGCTGGACCCCACATGTTTAATTTTTGACGCACAGAAACATGTATTTACTGATAAATTCTGTGAAAACTATGGAGAGGGCTTGTGATTCTGGTGGTTTATGCTCAGGAGAGATCTACATAATGTTACCAATTCATGTCAGAAAAGATATGTAGTGTTTTAAAACTTTAACAAAGATATGTGTAAAAAAAAAAAAAAAACAACGACAAAAAAAAAAAAAAAAAAAAATGAAAAGAACAACAAAATCCATGAATATACAAGGGAACAGCTGTAGAATAGCTGTCCACTGTAGTGTCCAGTTTGCTGCTAAACATGAATGAAAATGTTGGTGTGTGATCTTAGCCGAAAAGAAAGAAAGGAGGATAGATAGATAGATAGATAGATAGATAGATAGATAGATAGATAGATAGATAGATAGATAGATAGATAGATAGATAGATCTAAACAGTATATTTAAAGTTATGTATTTTAGAAAGAAAAATGCGTTTTCAGGTTATTTATCAAAGTCAAAACAACATATAAGGAATTTATAAGGATGTTTGCAAAGCTTCACTGTATCAAAAAATACTTTTGTAACGGTGTCTTCTAAATGTGTTCTATTTAGCATATCTGTTTCAGAATTGAAACATACTTTTGACTGTTTACCTAAAGTAATATGAAATGTTGTTAATCACGTTTGATCATTAGTTTGCATGCCTCAGATAAGATTGGATTAAAATGTTTGGTCAAAATAAAGAAAATAATTAAAGTGTTGCTTAAGACATTTTTGACATTTTGAGACAGTTTGTTTCTTCTTCTGTAGATGAAGGCAGGGTCTGATGTGTCTTCAGCTGGCAGACCAGCAGATGGCGGTAGGAGTCTAACACTAGAAGTCCTCAGATCACAGAGGTACTGAATTTGATCTGGTGATTGACATGAACCTGGCATGTTCTTAGCCGCCCATTCGCCCACACTCAGGGCGGTAGCAATCAAGGCTCCCTCTGAAGTGCAGTAAAAGGGCATTTGCTCCCTTTTTACAGCACTTTTAAGAGAGCACCAGCCATCCTAAGGGTTGTCATTTTCCAGTTTGTGAGTGGGTGGCTGTCGGCTGTGGTTTGTCACACAGTGGACCTGGAGCAGACGTTCAGGGATGTGATGGTCCGTGTCTTTGGACCCAGACAAGGGAGGAAGACGTGCAGCTGTGGGGCCAAAGGGCCCTGTGGTCACACATTCCTAAACTCCTCCAGCACTGCCTACAGCCATGACCAAAATATCAGATCCAGTCATGCAAACAATGTGGTCAAAACATCACGCTTCCACTCACACATATAGATGTTTACATTCTGTTCCAGACAACAATGTATGCTTGTTGGCAAGAATAGGTGATGTGTTAGCCATCTGACATATCATAAACATCATAAATTTGCCCTCACAGTTCTTAAGGTAATCATGAGATGACAGTCCCATGTATGTACATATGCATGTATCAGACACTTGGCCACGTACACTTCTTTAAATTTAGGACTATAGTACTGTACTATATGTTCCCAAAGTGACACGTCACGTGACAATCAGTACCATGCTGAAAGCAGTACAGAGAGTACCCAAAGAGATTACGCATGGAGTTGTTCAATTTATGCACAACAAAATATAGTTGTAATCTTGTTAGATCTTACACATCTCACAACAATAGATATTTATGCTAAACATGCTTAAAACACATGTATGTTTTATTTTATTTTGGATTCCTGGCATGACTAGAACTACAAATTAAGCAGGCACTTTGATTTACTTTGCTTCTGCAAGGTTCGTAATGTCATCCCTAGAACCTGTGCTCACTGTGAGCTTTATGTTTTTCATGAAACTGAGATGCAAATAATACAATGATTAGTTTACAGATAGGTATATGAATTAAACAGATTATTTGAGAATATCAGTGTTGAATAAATACTTGGAACAAGTTGTGTGAGATACAGTTTTTGAGCAATATAACCCTATTTAAGGTAAAGATGGTTAACAAAAAGAAACTAAAAGCCATATTATTTATTATTAAATTATTTATATTTTACATTTGTATCCCTTGAACCTCACTGACATTATTACCAGACTATTCTGGAATTAGACATCCTGCTTGACTTGCAGGTCTAGGTGGTTGTCGTGAGGTCATCAGTGGTCTCAATTTGAGCTTGTTAGTTGGAAGTGGTCAGGAGGCAGTTTTCCCCCTCAACCACTGATGTGAATACCATCATTATGTACTGTGTAGCATCTCAGAGTGGTAGTTTGTGTGGGGCTCTCTCACTCCATCACCGTCGTCCATGTATGGGTCTTCCGCAGGCGGAATCTGCTGCAGTATTGTTATTTACATTCCACGTAGGGCAAAGAAAAAATAGTTAGTTGTTTTCATTCATTTATTTTACTATGAAGATATTTTAGTCAAAATGCTAAAGATTCCCAGGTTTTGCATGAATAGGATCCAGGAGCAATGACATGAAAATTATAAGAATCTGATGGAAATAATTGATGTAGTGTTTGTATTTATAAACTGTTTGTTATTATTGTGCAGACTGGAAATATTTTTAGCTCTTCATGGAGACAAAATGCTCAGTCAATGAAAAAATTCACCAGGGGGCACTAGTTATTTACAAGCCTCAAACTAAATATGGCTTGATGAGTTCCTAAGTGTTTCGGATATCCGGCATTGCAGTTCTGTCAGTGTTGTGTTGTTATTGTAACCTAGAAATGGCCTTGCATCAGATGTCTTCAGGCATGGGCCAGTGGCAACCACAGCACAGCCACACCAGCCACGGCTTTAGCCAGCGAACCAGAATGGGCAGACAGATCTGTCAACCAGTGGCTTCCGGAGTTTGTTTTCTAAGTGCTCGTCTTCTTAAGTGCATGCTTTCGCGGACATTTATTTTTTGGGACTACACACGCGGCAACCACAAAGCTAATTGCAAGGGAGTTAGGAGGCCGGAGAGGAACAATCACAAGGAGATTTTAGGAAGTGTGGGCTTGTGACTGCAAAAACTTATGTTGACAAGTGCTTTGTGGAAGACACGACATGAACCACAGTAATACTCAAGTTTATTTGAGTTGTGAATATGATTTTTGCACAATTTATCTTGATGTTCAGGGCCTTGAAGAGGAGTTATAGTGGGAGTGTTGGTCAAGAGCAAAGCTTCCCAATTGAGAAGGCTTTAAACTGTAGTAAATACTGCCTCATCACAAGTTACTGCTTCAATTTAGACATGACTTTTGAGCAGTTCAGCGATGAATGATTTCTAAAATTTTCCAATTTCTCTCATCTGAATGCCTTATTCTTGAGGCCAAACTCATATGTGCCAATCATGACAAGATGTTGCTGCTCAGGACTCAATTATTTGGAAATATTATGCCTTAGTTCAAGAATCTGCAGTGTGATTAAATGTGATGACAAGAAGACAGGGATATAAACAGCATCAAAGAGCTGGCACTGCTAGTTTTATACTGTGACACCGTTCAAAATAGCATCTGCAACATGGCATTGTTTCCTGCACTCCAGTGTGGCACTTGAAGGGCACATGGGGAGCAGTCTCATTAGGGCTGAACTTTGAACAGGGAGGTCACAAGCAAAAGCACAAAACCACATGAGACCTTAGTGACTTGTGTCCCATCATGCCTGAGATATACTGCACTCATTGCAGCATCGTTTGTTGATAGATCAGCTGGATCATGTTCTCTGTTGTGCATTTTCCACAAAGCACATGGCTCCCTTGTGTCACACAAAACACTTGGCCCTCTTTAATAACCAATAAGAGTTCACATGCTTTAGACGGCACCATGCACTTTGTACACTTGGTGTTCTGCAGCCATGCCAGAGGCTTTAACTGCCCTACAAAGACTGTTCAGTTAATCTGCAATCTTCATTGGTTTGTCAAATATAGTCACAAATCCTTTTGGTAAAATCAAGAAGTGATAATAAAGTTGCATTTGTTTTATCCAGGTAATAAGCCAGTGAGGCACAACACAAGTAAAAAAAAAAAATCTACATGGTCCTCTAGTAATAATGAAATAATGACTGCAAATAAAGCATTTTTTGATTTAATTTGGGACACGTCATTGCCTGCAGTGCAGGGGATGATACAGTTTTCTTCACTATGTTTAGCTGAACACCTGGCCAGCACATTACTTACCTGGACAGTCTTGTGTATGTTTACACACACTCAGTGAGTATAGTTTTGGGCTTGTATGTTAAGCAGAAAACTCCTTGCCTAAAAATATACTTCTAAACAGTTTTCTTGTCTTCAGTAAAGTTACACTTATCTTTGTCGAACCACATGCCAGCATTCTAGTGCTGCAATGCAGTGAGTTATCGCTCCTCAGATTAAAAAAAAAAAAGTGTGTGTCATACCATCTTTTTAACACCAGAGGGCGATGACATCATGTGAGTGGGATGGGTCGAGTTGCAGCATTTTTAACAAAGTCAAAGGAAGAATCCAACTTGAACAACCTGGGACTTTCTTGATAATTTGTTGTGAGAATCCACCCCATGCTTTACCAACCAGACATTTCCAGTCATCCTCTTTATGATTGTGCATTAGTGCTGATGACATCAATTGACTATAAACCACAAAGTTTTTTTTAAACATCGTAAATATAGACATCTAGAAGACTAAGTAGTCATAAATACTAAACATATATTACAACAAACATCATTCCACCACTGAGAAGTCATGATGAATCTTGTTTTTCATTCAACGTTTCATACTGATAAAGAATTTTCTAAGATGATCATAATGTGGATTTCTTAGTTTACTTGGAAACTAACTTATTAAAGATGTAATAAACTATAATAATACTGTGTTAAAATACCTACAAAACTATATTTGTTTGTCTGTTACATATTTTATTTATTTGTGAACTTGATAATAACATGAGTACATTATATGACCTGATTTTGCCTGAGTCAGATAAATTCTATTCGGTAATGATGATGGAAAAAAAAAACAAAACTCCTCCTTACTGATGCTTACTTCACCTCATTTACAACAACATTTTTTTTTTTATCCTTTTATTGATTGAGAAACCTCCAGTGTCCAAAATGTCATGCTGCACATTTACTGCTATCACTGGTCTGCAATGTTACATTGCAATATGTGTGATTGTAAAAACTAAGGCATTTTCAACTTGAAAGTATCCTACATTTTGATACATTTTAACTTCACTTGTTCCATCCTCCTTCTTCCCTTCTTGTCATTACACACCTGTCCACTTGTCACCACCACTGAGTTGCCTCTTTATCTGATTACCTGACCCACATAGCAGCTGTATTATCAGCAGTCAGTCATTGACACAAAATCTTAACTGTGTTATTCAGCAATTTATGCACTAGATCAGATCATAGATTCATAGATAAGTTTTATTATTATTATTATTATTATTGTTGTTATTATTATTATTATTATTATTATTATTATTATTATAAAAATAAATTTAGTAAGCTTACTCTTTGTGGGTCATAATTTAATATGATTTGTCTTAGGGAGGGGCAGTATCTTTGATCAACTCTCTGTAGTTATAGATTTCATCCATCAGAGGCCATGACAAAAATAAATGATTTGATTTTTGTTGGGTTGGCAGAATGACAGCAGCACAGTCCAGGATGACTCACTCTCTCAGCAGTATGCCATTCCTGGCGGTCTCCTCTAGCCGTCAGCCAAATTGCCTTGATCCTCTACTCATTGCCGCCTCCTGCACACCCTCACACGCTCTCTCTGTAAAGCAAGGTGGCTGCATCCTCAGGGCTGGCGGCATGGTTTTCATCCCATAGGAGTGAGAACGTGCAAAGCAGTGAGCAAATGTGTTGAGAGAATTCCTCACATTCTCCTGGTCCGTCCTGGTGGCCTGGCTTGGTGTTGGGTTCCTGGGAGAGAGCGAAGAGGAGCCAGGGAATCGGCTGCCGACTCAGCAGCTGACACCTCCTCTGATCTCTACCTCTTCCTACTGCCATAAACCAAATTGTCTGACTTTCCAGCATAGCTGTGCAGTGGACAAAACCACTCTTGCAGCCTCGAGGTCTTCGAATTTTGTACTTGATTTATTTTTGCATGGATATGGTACTGATTAAACCTTGGTGAGATGTCACTATTTAGTACAGCACTGGATTTAAAACAACTAAGTTCACCTGTAGAAATCTACCAAAATACTAAATAGGAGTTTCTAAGATATGGCTTTATTACTCTATGACCCTGATCAAATATCTTGTCAGTTATTTTGTACTAGGCTCTATAGCCTGCTTGTTGGCTTGTGTAATGACATTAATAATCGTTGTGGACCCTGGAATTTTATGTGTTTAAATGTAGTCCATGTGGGTCAGATGACAGAAACAGATAAGTGCAATAAAGTTCTGTGTCAGATTTAAAAACTGGCACTACTGTGGGTCGACAGCCCTGGTTACTTTGCACACATTTAGGTAATACAGGATCCCATGTAAAGCTGACAAAACGTTGTAAGGAAAGATTGATTAACAGACATATTACATTCATTCAGTTGTCAGGGGATACAAAGGGGATTGCTGACCTCATATGGAGATCAATGGTCATGTTATAAGGCTTTATGGATCCTTCAGGCTATATTATGACTATAAGTCACTAAAGTCTACTTAGCCTTAGTTTACTTTTGCTCAAAAAGGGAATACTGATAATGGTTTATATCTGATGGAACAGACAGTGTCTTTGTCTAGTTTCTGGTGAGAAAAGTCTGTGGTTAAATCTAAGCTATAATCTTTGATGGAGGGAGGGGAGTGTTTGTGGGTTTACAGGAATACAATAATGTTACTTTTGCTTTTCTTTTTTTGCTTTTGCATGTATTTCATTTATAAAAATGCTTACTTCCTTCCTTACTTTTTAATTGTCTTAAATGTTTTACTAATATTTATTCAAACATTGTGCTTACTCAGAGCTGTTTTGCTGAAGAATCTTTATGCTAGAACAAACAAAACAAAAAAATGCTGCGTCATAAGCATCGTAAAAGTCACCTCTGGTTTGCCTGTGTTCCCCTTAGTCACTCTACGCCCAATTTAGCAGCAGCCACATCTTTCTCTGCTAGGTGCACACACTGTACTCTGGAAGGGTATTTTTACTGGGAGCTGCTCTTTGTCTCTCTGGTTCAGCTCATAGCTGATCACAAAAATAATGTAAAAATCAGAGAACATTTTTTTTGTATTTCATGTAGCATGAATGTTGTGGTAACAATGTGTGACTTAGTATCCGGAGGCAAGTAGCTACTGTTTCTCCCTGTGTCATGGATTTACAAAGCAGCAGAGGACAGAGCATAACCCAGAACAGTGTTTGGCTGTTGAATTATGCATCTGCTGATTCAGCAAAAATCTGGACCTGAAGCTGCTTATTGGGGTGGTACCTTACTGTTTTACAAGCCTCTGTCCCCCTGAATGGAAATCCAGTTCTTTTTCATTGATCGTTGCCTCACTTTGCTTTTCTGTTCAATAAAAACTCCTCTCACTTTAAAGTTTGTCAACTTTTCAGAGGCTACATGTGACTGTAAATGATAGGTTTTGTCTGTGAAATACAGTATGACTGTAGCAGGTTTTAGATTTCAAGCCAAGAGCAGCATGAACTTGATGAAAGTATCTCATGCTCTGACAATATTTCGTTTCATATGAATATATTTTATTGGTTTTGTTATAAAGTACTGCTTCAGTTTTGATATAATCCAGTCTCAAAGGCCTGTGCAGCCTCGGTATATCTTTGTTAAGTTCACACTTTGGCTGAGTCTTATTGCCTTTCTATGCCAGTGATTCTGATGTCATTTCTCAGAAATCCCCTTCCACCCATGGGTCTCCCCAGCTGTTGTTTCAGCATCATCTTTTAAACCCCATGTTAATAAAAGTGTAATTAAAAGAGCTTTGCATCTTCTTGTATCCAGTTACTTACACTTTCATAATATGCACAAAAGCTGTTTGTATGGCTATTCCCTCTGGTCTGTACTGACTGATGTGTGTGTGTGTGTGTGTGTGTGTGTGTGTGTGTCTGTGTGTCTGTGTGTCTGTGTGTGTGGTGTGTGTGTCTGTGTGTGTGTGTGTGTGTATGCATGTGTGCATGCGTGCATAGATGTCGACTAAATAGATCCTATAATTGCAACGAAGACAGCTGACCCACTCATAGTAAACTGCAGACACTCTGCTCACTTGAGTCTCTTGTTTCCACATTGTCTGCTTTAGTTTTAATATGATAAGTCTAGAAAACAATTGGCTGTGGTATGTGAGTAAGATTTCATCTACTTGTGTCTGTCATTTTGCTGTCTTTACTGTGGCTCTATTGGGAAGGAAGTAGAAAAGAGGAGCTTTATTGAAGATCAGGTGCACAGAACAGTTGCCTTCTTCTGTCTCTTTGTGTAATCATAGTGGGATGCTCAGTATGTATGCAATATGTAAATTCATTTTTAATGGTATAGTATACTACAGTTCTGTCCAAAAAGTGCATTAGCTTCTGATTTGTGCATTCTAGAACAGTCTTACAGCTAAAAAGCAGCCTCAGCTTCATGCCAGTGCAACAGTAATAGCTGAATTCATCTCAGAGCTCAGCACTATCTCATTAACTGTGCCCAGACTCAATTGATTTAAGTTTCACCCTGTCAATAACCCAGTAGTTTTGTCTATTCAGGCTATTGGTTGCCTTCGTTTGCATAGCCATGTGCTTACACTGCAAATCAAGAGGCTGTCTCATTAATTTGCTATTCAGTGTGATCCGGTCTGTCTGGCCCACTGGGACTAAAAAGATTCTCCTTATTCCTTGTGGTAGCCTGGTTCCACATATCTGAATTTGTGTGTCCATGGTGCAAGTTTAACATTTGTAGTGAAAACAGATACAACAAAAGATACAACATAAACTGTCACTAATATTAGACCTTAAGTATAACGTTTGATTTGTCTCTCTTTTCTCTGAGCTATTTATGGATTATACAGTCACCTGCCATTAGAATAAGATCCCAGATACATGTTTAAATATCAACTTACAATGTCTCTTGACTACATTAATGAGACTAAGCAAAGTTAGTGTGAAAACTATTCATGCCAATGATGGAAAAAGTAAAATATTCATGTCACTGTTTTGATTAAGGGCTCTACTTTTAAAATGTTGTGGGAAAATTCACACCAAAATAGATTTGATAGTGACTTATTCCTATATAATATGTCAATAACTGTTCATACTGATGCATTAATGTCTTAGTACCATTGATGTGTCAGTTCAGATGAAGTTTATTCTATATGTTGTTGTGTTGTTCAAATAAGTAAAATTTAAGTGATATACCTGTTAATTTTGTAAGAAAAACACATGTAATATACTTGTGAAGTTTTTTTAAGGCAGCAGGAGCCAACATGTGCAAGAGGAAACATCTTCCTCCTACATTTCTCAGCCCAAAACAAAAGAATAGAAATAGAGATAGATGAGCTGAAATCATTTCATGCTTTAATGGAAAGGTAAAACTACATTTCCAAGCTTCCTCATTATGAAAAAAGCAGAATAATAGAGTCACATCCAGGTTGAAAACACACGCAAGAAGAAGATGCAAAAGTCTCGTAATTTCTCAAACAATTGGAATCACTATTTGCTGAAAGGAAATTATAAAATTTGTGCCTAATGATGCTAAAAAAAAAAAAAAAAAAACCTCCAAAAAAACATCAAGCCCTGCAGGTAGATGTTAGATATGTGTTGTACAGGGAACATTTCAATATTTCCCCCCAAAATGTAAAGTGGTTAAGTTAAGTAAAATCCTTTCCAGCATTACTAAAATATCTTTTTCTATCATCTGATGACTTTCACAACACCAGCAATGATTTGAATGAAAAACCAGTGTTAATACAATATCACCCTACTGAATGACAGGTCATGTAAATATATACATTGTATGTGTTAATGTAACTCAGCTGTGTTTAAATATGTACACATATTTGCATTATTTTTATTTTATAAAATTAGACTTTAGGAGGTTTAGGCTGTTTTCTTTGTTGTTTTCCATAATGGGTTGTGTTGCTGCTGCTGTTTATCACCAACAGGGCCTCCTCCGTTGCTAAGGTGGACCTGAGGCTCCCTAGCAGCAGAGGGCACCTCAGGGCCCCAGAGCCTGGTGCTCTGTGACGTGAGGGAATTCCCCCGAGTCTGCGGCTGCTACCAGCACCCCAAGGATACGATGCAAACAGGGATGTAAAGGAGGGTGAACCCAGTGAACTCAGATTTCACTGTTTTTCACTTTCTCAGTGGTCATATGTTAGACAGTATATAGGACAAAATTAAATACTGATATATCATAAAAGACAGTGTGCACACCTGTTATGCATTATAGAAAGAATAGAAACCTAAAACAGGAAATAAAGAAAAAATCATGTTTTGATTTGAGCCATCATCATCTTCAGACCATATCCTGTATCTACCAATTTGTGGACCATCTCTAGACAGAGCAATATATTTGATTTATGCAGGTCATATTATTCTGTTAGTTACTGGGTGTGTTCTTAAAATAATAACTCGCAATCTGACCAGGCAAAATATTTTGTTGTGTAAACTTCCGGAACAAACAGCTAAGGAAGTGTCAGACAGGATTGCCATTTGCTCCCTGGCAGACTGTTTTTACACCTTCCTTCTAAATAAGGCAGCAGGCTGCCAGGACATATGACCACTGTCCCGATTTGGGTCCCGGACACAGTATCCATCCATCTATCCTATGATTGCTCAACGCCAATGAAAGTCCAACACACTCACACCCTCCCCTCAGGACTCCCAAAATATTTGCCTTCAGAATAAAAGCTCAAGATATTACTGGTACAGCAAGAGAAATGAGAAAATATTACATTAAATTTGTGATATAATAACTGTGTTTTAGTGGTTTTTTGAGAGATCTAGTTTGTTACCTGATTTGTACTGCGAATAAATATCAATATTTCATAATTAACAACACACTAAAACATCTTTATCCACTCAAATGTGAGGATGGGCAGTTTTTCCTTGTTTTATGTAAAATGAATTGGTAGGGAAAATATTCCTCAGCTCTTGAGATATTTGATTTGCGTTACCATTTTCTGTCTATCTTACTAAAAAAGTATATTTTAAAATTAAATCAAATAAAAAATGTCAACAGGAGAACATTGAAAATGACTGCCTTTGAAGGGTCAGTATGTAAGCCAGTGTTTTTCAACCTTGGGGTCAGGACCCCACGTGGGGTCGCCTGGAATTCAAATGGGGTCGCCTGAAATTTCTAGTAATTGATAGAAAAAAACAAAAACAACTTACTAGTAAAAAATAGATGTTGAGTTGAGAGAGACAATCCCAATTCATATCAGACAAACTGGGAAGCTGAAACTGAAGCACTGTGGTACTGTTTATCTCAAATGTTCATTGTGGTCGGTTTCAGATGCTGCAGCTCTTTCATAATTCATAGTTTGAGTTATTGTTTGTTCAGTATTAATTGTCAGCCTTGTAAATCCAAGCTGGACTGACTGTACATATCCTGACCATGGAAAATACAAGTCTGACTTTGTGCAGTAATCTACATCTGGCATTTCTGCCACCGTCCATAATAATATACATTATATAGACTAAATGTCCTCTAAAATTCACCTGTATTTGCAACATAGTATAGCAAACTATTACGTGATCAAAAACAAATTAATTTTAGCCAAAAAAAAAAAAAAGTCTCAGTTTTGAATGTCTGGGTTCGCCAGAAATTTGTGATGTTAAAATGGGGTCATGAGACAAAAAAGGTTGGAAACCACTGATGTAAGCTTTAAAAAAAGAAGGCTCTAACTCCAGAAACTGAAAGTAATATTCATAATTATGGTTTCACTCGATATAAGAATTGAGGTGTTTTGTTCCATAGAATGAGTCATTACCAGCTACAGAAGGAGCAGGTCACCTCTACTGAATCTGCTATGTATCGACAGTAGTTCAGACCTCTTCCTCCTCTTTTTTAGTTTTTATTCAGTGTTAGGGTCCATTACTGTCATCTACTGAATGGAAAGAAATGATATCCTGTTAAATACATAGCCCAAAACAGACATACCAATGACCCTAATAAAGGCCCTTTGCACTTTTTTGTGGCCACTGAAGGTTGGCAATCCTCAATTTAACCACAAGATCCAACTAAATAGTACACACTGAAACTTTAAAGCAGGGGTGTCCAACATATGGCCTGTGGACCAAAACCGGCACCCCAAAGGGTCCAATCTGATCCACTGAATGAATTTGTGAAATGCAAAAATTACACTTAAGATAAACATAGTCAAGGGTGTCAGAGTCATTTTACTTTAGGGGCCACATGTAGCCCAGTCTCAAGTGGGTCGGACCAGTCTATAATCATGATAACCTATTGATAATGACAACTCAAAATTTTTCTCTTAGTTTTAGTGTAAAAACATTAAATTAGGCAATTTGAAAATGATTACATTTACAAACTATCCTTTCACAAAAAATGTGAATAACCTAAGAAAATATGAATATGAAACATCTTAAGAGATGTAAAGGAAATTTTAACAATTTTATGCCTGTTGCTAAATGTTTTGTGCATTTGTAGATCCACTGCAATCTGTCATGAACAATAAACTGAGGCATATTATTGTTAAAATTGCACTTTAATGTCTTAAGAAATTTCAGGTTGTTCAAGGTTGTTCATGTTATTCACATTTTTAAAGGATACCTTGCATATGTAAACACTGTCATAAGCAATTAAATTTTTTTCACTGTTATTATTTGTATTATTCTGGGCCATTTGAGATCATATTGGGTTTTATGTGGCTCCTGAACTCAAACGAATTAGACGTCCCTGCTTTAAAGCACACATATATAAATGCTGAATTATTATTCCCAGAGTGTTAAGTGATTCTCAAGATATTTCCTCTTAAGATTCTTTAAAAAGATCAGAGGCCCATCCATTTCATATGTCTGCTATTATTCCATTTTACTCTGCTCTGAAGTACCTGCCCTCTTTTATGTGTCTAAAAATGTAGAAATATATTCTTAAGTAGTTCCCTGTCAGAGCTGCACTTTTCAGGACAAGATGTTGCAGGGATGTGATCCACACTTGGTCTTATTTTGAAAGGAGGTAAAGGAAACTAAACTCTTCTTATTCTGTCGAGCTTGTTCAACTCATAACGTGAATGTGCAGCACCCCCCATCATTCCCATCAGAAGTGCTGCTGCCTCTGCTGGGGTCCTGTAACTCTCTCCTCCTCCTCCCATCTCCTACTTTTTGATGGGGGGGTGCAGCGGTGAAGTCACAGTGATGTCATTTTAGGATGTGAGAGTCGGGGGGCAAGGTGAGCTGGTTTTGCGGTGAGTGGTGTCCCTCCACGGCCAGCATTGCCTGTACAGAGGCGCGGAGCGGCGAAAGATGATCATCGCCACCGGCACCACTTCAACCTCAGACGCGCTCTGTCCCTCTCCTCCTGCTCAGATCTCCGGCTATGGGGCCTTGATCTGTCTTCCCAGAATAAGCCTTTACCACCATGCCAAAGGACAAAAAATAAGAAGAGTTGCATTTTTAGGGCAGGTAACGTTGACCACGTGCCCCAAAGGTAAAGTGGATGGCCATTGCGCAAAGGTGCCTCTACAGTATGTCCAGCGGGGCCAGGACGCACTGGACGCTGCCAGCAGTTCTTGTACTGTGGACTTCTCTGTTGGGGATCGTTTCATCTTATCCGATTCCGAGTAGGACTAATACGACTTTATTGGAAAAGAAATGGGAGACCCTCTTCTCCCGCTCCTATCTCGGTATAGCTGGGGGAAAATCGGAGCTGAACTGGGAGAGTGACTATTTGCAGGGCATCAAAAGAGTGCGGCGACTGTACTGCAACGTGGGCATTGGGTTTCACCTGCAGGTGCTCCCGGATGGCAGGATAAGTGGTGTACACAATGAGAACCAATACAGTGAGTTGCATCCGGCAAAGTACTGTACCCAAAAAAGAGTGTAACCCTATGCGCAGGCTGCTCTCTGTGTAAAAGTTAGAGTGGGTCACTTGTCCTGCATGATATTTAATAAGAGGTGTCGGCATGGTTGAAAGTTTCCGAAAGCAAAAACAGTGTACTGAGAGCCTTGCATCCGTGCAGTGCGAAATATCCTCCCAAGCCAAAAACATGACATGAATGCTTGGACCCAGTTTAGACGCTAACTTATTTTTACCCTGCGTCCCGCTGCAGGACACACAGACCCGCACGCAGCGCGCTGTTAAGTGCACTTTTACAGATCATCATAATGTGTAAAAGGCCAATTGTGTGACTAGTCCAAAGGGCTCTTTGAGCTGAGAGAGCATCTTCCAGTCGCAGTGCACCTGCAAGGTTACACCCATCATCACCACTACTGCATAGGCCAGTTACTCGACTTTGTCCTGTAGTCGCATTGGCACTGTTTGTACTGCGTCCTAACCTTGTGTTTCATTTAGGTCTAATAGAAATCTCCGCTGTGGACCGAGGAGTGATCAGCTTGTTCGGAGTCAGAAGTGAGCTGTTTGTCGCAATGAACAGTAGAGGAAGGTTATACGGAACGGTACGTGTGTGCGCAACTCCAGAAGCTCCCTCTCTCTCTCTCTCTCTCTCTCTCTCTCTCTCCCTCCCTCTCTCTCCTTTACATCCTGCTCAGTGTAAGATGAGTTCATGCAGCCCCTGCATCCATGAGTTTATGGGCACTGTTGTGTTATTAATATGCTCTGATGTTAGAGTGGAGTTCAGGGGAAACCTCATCCACCACCTTCTCCATACATGTAGTTTTACAATATGTGCAGATGTACAGTCATTTGTATTAAACTTCACTTTAGAGCCATTATAATCCTATTGTACAGCAACAATGTAGACAGTATGAGTGATGAATGTTGGGGCAAATGAACTCTCAGTGTGTTCACATAGGCTGACATACCATGTAATAAAAAGAAGAGTTAATGTAGGCTCTGTTAAAGCATCAGTGACATAAATGACAGAGGATAGGCCTAACTAATGGTCATGCTTTATGATTGTATAACATAGCAAATACCAGATGAAATGGCAGTGTAATATAATAAGAATGGCTTATCATGGTATAAATAGTTGTTGCGGTGCAGTAAACCTCTAGGATGAGTTTATTTGGCTTCATTAAAAAGACCCCAATATGTTTGATGCTTTTGATTGGGGAAACTAGAGCAAATGATGTAAGGCTTCTAAATTTAGGTTTTAATGTGACAAAGATCTAACAGAGGAGGACTGACTGCTTTATGAACACTCTCTGCACAACACTGTGTGCAGCCACAATGTGTAAAACTGTTAAGTTTCATGATCTTTACCTGTTATTTACAGTTTCTAACTCAAATCATTTTGTCCGATGAAGACAAGCCCTTGTACTGCTTGGTCACTGCGAATCATATATGTTTTAGGTAATTACAGAATAGTTTAACACCCTTTTAGCTGGGGCTTTATGATCATGAGGGGGGATGTCAAAGTACACTGGGTGCTCAACTGAAGTGTGTCAATTTACTCAAAAAGATTTTCCCATGGCCTCATACTATAATCATCCACTATTTGTACATTTCTTATTCAGTTTCAATTCTCCCTTTCTATCAGATTGGTCCTGCCTTAAGCTGCCAGCTGGTGGTTGTGTAAGGGTTTATTGAACATTATTTCATCAGTAAAAGCAGGAAGCTGACTTTTAACAGGTCATTTCTTTTACAACAACATGCTATCTCCGCCATTTTCCCTCAAATCATACCTTTTAGATTGTTTGTCAGAGTAAAGGTCATTGTGTATATGTGCTAAATTGTTCACCTTAAGTCTTTTTTTGAGATTTACCGACGCATCATTCTCTTCTCTCTCTGTTTTCTGGTGTTTTTAGAGACACTTTCGGGATGAGTGCAAGTTCAAGGAGACTTTGCTGCCCAACAACTACAACGCCTATGAGTCTTTTGTTTACAAGGGCTTCTACATCGCCCTCAGCAAGCATGGGCGCGTAAAAAGAGGCAACAAGGCCACCACCGCCATGACTGTCACACATTTCCTCCCACGACTATGAGTGAAACTGGCAATAACTCAGTAATTTGCACATGTGGATGTACTTCCAGGTAACACAGAATTGCATATTCATGATGTACACACCAATGGACTGTGGGAAAAATATTTATTCTGTTTATATATATGTATATTTGGTTAGTTGTCTTTATATATGTATGCCATACTGTGCTGCTTATTGTTTTTATGGTTATGGATGGGGAGAGCTAAAGCCTTTGCCTGTCTCACTTTACCTTGGTGCTTGCTGTAACTGAACTATGTGTCACTTCCTTTTTTGAGATGGAGGATGAGCTATATTCTGTGCTTTTAAAGAGTGAAATGAATACTTTTTATTACCTCAAAGAACCACTTTACTAGATTAAGGGATGCATGGACTGCTCAAATATCTGCTAAGTTTATAATTTTCTTTGGAACCTTTGAGCGCTTGATAGTCCTCTGCTTGTTTATTGGTGACAGGCAGTAGGGAAAACAGACTACTTAAATGCACTACCTTTGCTGCACGATTTAAAGGTGCCTTGGTGTTCCCACTTGTGGCCCCCTTAAACTTGCATGTAAGAGACACCCACTGGAGTCAGAAATAGGGCTGTCACTCTGGAGAGGGCCTCAGAAGGGGGGTTGACTATCTCTGGTTTATTTTCTTTTCTGTAATTAGATCGATTAAGTAATATACAATCTGTGGTCGAGACCAGAGAGCAGTCAGCCATAGATGTGAGGGAGATACTGGCGTGAGGCCAGGAGTTTGACTGTGTGGCATCGCCAGCAAATAAACAGGGTGGGATGATTTTCGCATGGAGTGAAAACTCTTGAATTTTTTTGTTTGGACCTGGCTTGCCTCTGCACAAGACTCAAGTGAGCAGATAGAGTGCACAGTAGAAATGTATCTGCACATTGTCTTGGACAGTGCCCCTGAAGTATTTGGCTTTGGGTTTCTGTTGTTGAATTGCAAATATTACAGAGATGTAGTGTGCCAGCAGCTGCTGTTGAAAATGATGTCTACTGTTCATGAAACCAATGACAAATGATGTAAATAGTTGTAATGTGAAGCAAATGTAAAAGAAGAATTCAGGAGCTTTTTATGCTGCTTTGTTGCAGTTGCCTGGACAAGGTAAAAAGAGTTCAGGTTGCACAGTGACCATCGATGATGGTGCCTAAATATTTTGGAATTGTTCCCATATGTTGTTTCTTTCTTTCTTTAATTCTTATGTCAGTGTGTTTGGGGGAGTATGTGCGTGCCCTGGACCATTTCTCCTCTTGTCTGTGTGCTCTGCAGCAGCACTGCAGCAGTAGTGAGGTGTTGAGAGCTGTAGGCAGATAATATTAAATGCAATTATGGAAGAATCAAACATGTCCTGAAGGACTAAAGGACAGTGAAGTTTGTGGACAGGATGCACACTTGGAGATTTCTGTATTGTCATTAAAGACACATTTACTGTTTATTTGTGAACTTTATCTTATAAATTTGAATGGTAGAAAAATATAATGAATGAAAACTGACAAAGTACCTTTGTAAAGTGAAAGGTATTCACTGAAGTATATGTATGTATGCTTAGAGTAATATAATTTTTTATAAGCTAAAGATGTACCGTCCTTTGAAAACTTTTTTCCATGCTCACCAATATGTATTTCATATTTTGTTATACATTTTTAAGTTTGTTAAAATCCTATAGAGTGCATCTACCCTTTAGTGGCTGCATGGTCTACTTTCTGCAGCTGTTTACTTGAAAACCTGAAGCTCAACAGAAGCTTCCCTCATTTCTGCTGCTTAGAGAGGAAGTACAACTATTTAAATCCAGGAAAGATGTATGTGAGGGAGCCGGTGCGCCGTCATTGTTGTTTGTCAGAACCCCTGCTGGAATGTGGATCTGCCAGGATGACAGGCAGTCTCCTACATACCTGAGCAGACCCCTCTGAGTTCTATCACCCCCACCTCCTACCTCTGACTGTCCCTCATCCCCCACCCACGACAAGGACCTTGGGATTCCAGCTGTAACCCAGGCGCTTCCTCCTCTCCTTTCAGCCTTTTTTAGTTCAAGGTCAGAGTCATGGACCAGCCTTGGCCCCAAGCCAGGGTGGTCTCTATATGGGTTGTACTGTTTCAATGAAATAGGAAATTGAGATATCTTTTAGATGCATAAACCAATTTTTGTTCATACACAAACATGATAATCAGTTGAATGATGGTAGAGTTTGTAAGTTGGACTGATCACCCAGTGCGAGTCATCAGAAGCTTCTGAAGAACAAGAGCTTATAGGTTATAGCTCCTCAATCTGCAATATATTTTTGAAATAATCCAACTTCCCTCACCTTGTGTCTTTGAAATGTAGCTCCACAACATGCTGTCCTCTGTCCTTTTCAAGTATTTGTGTTGAGATATTTCTTGGGAGGGAACATCTGCAGAGATAACGCAGCGTGTTCAGAGCAGGCAGGGAGCAGAGTCATGCTGAGCTTTGATTCTGCTGCTGCACTCAAATGTGCAAGATGGCAACCCTGCCATGTCTCAGGATCCACCTGACTTTGACCATGTACTGACACAGCACAGTATCTCTTGCTGCTCACACTGATTTACAACAGTATTCTTCTCACAGATAAACCTCTTATACTTTTTAGTTTGCTCTGAGGACATTGTAGATGTGAACTGCTTCATCCTATCATGCCTACCATAATGCAGTGCAGCAGAGCACATTTAGTGGGAGCTTACATAGAAGTTTCAAAAGACAAAAATACTTGTTGCTGTTGTAGTTGACACTGCATGCAGTACCTGTACTGTAAATCTCATATTTGATTAAAAAAAAATAACAGCAACAATTTAATAGTCATTTTGAGTAAAATATCAAACAAAATGTAATCCATGTTTTAAGTTGAGGAAAGAGTGGAAGTGATTTTTGTGCATGCACAGCAATAAGCACTTTGCTTGCCCACCTCCCAATCATGATGTCAGACGTCAGTTGTAGCACCTTATAATGACATCTTGATGATAAACCAGTTCTCTGTCTTGTCATTAGTCGTGAAATCAAGCTGGATCCCTAAAAGGTTCATATCTAAAGTAAAAAGCTCACATTTCAGCTTTGACCAAAAAGTTTTATCTATCTCTTTTTTTCTTTCCACAGCTTATAATAGATCAAAATTAACTTAATTCAAGGTGAGGAATATCTTTTTTTTTTTTTTTTTTTTTAATAATGTGTAAAGTACTATTAGCATGTCTTAGCCCCAAGCTTGATCAGGGGTGTGTGCTTCATGTTTGATTGTGTCAACAGAACTTTTTTTAAACTCCTGCTCAAAAGGGAGTAAGCCTCCACTCAATTCCTCTGATCTCTGTTCTCATATACCTCACCTTCTGCCTTAGTTTTGGTTTGCTGATGACTGTAAATTAAGAAGACACAAACTTCAGTTATTTGTTTCTGAAAAGAGACAATGCGAAGTAAGAATATTAAAAATGTTTTCCTTTTATTTTTGTACGTATGTGCTGTGCACAGCAGTCTACTGTATTCCTTAGATACCAATTAAAGTTTGTTTTTGTAAGTGGTTGCCATTGAAGTGTCGTTCTCTCTGTTGCTTTTAAATCTGACACTGAATTTTGCTTGATTTTAGTGTGTAAGGCTGTATTTAATTATTTTATTTTATTGTCTCAAAATAGTAAATTACAAAAAGGTATTTTGATATCTCGCACTTAAAATCAGGGATGGGTTTTGCGGGCTAATTTTTTTAACATTACGGTTATCTAAGAGGAGACAAAATGTGAAGGTAATTTACTCAACGCACCATGTAAACGACTGAAGTGAGGGAGTGGCTCCCTCTGCTGGAGAAATAGTTGAACTGTATTTGGGCAGGTGCGTAAAAGCGGACAATGTCCAATTTACTTAGGTAGGCAAAACCAAAGAATTTAATAAGATACTATTATTTATTTAAATACAGTATATTCTATTCCTGCCGTGATAAAGAAATAATTGTATGTGACCTCAGCTGCGTGTGTTTTATTGCTCATTCATTATGCTTCCGGTCCCAACAAAACTTTGACCAGTGGCGTTTGTACCATGAAGACCCAGTATAAACAAATGTTTAAGGTGGATGAGTCAGGACCAAAAATAAGACTCCTGTTGTGTGACCAAGACAGAGCATCGGGATAAACAGACAGAGGTGGAAGTGGCCCTTCCGCTACACCAAAGCCGCACATCTGCTTTGGGGGCGAGTTTCTTTTTTTACGTAAATGATGTGAGCAGGAGTGGCACTTGGGGGGGCTTTAAATAGGAACTGTCTCCAAACTTTGGGACAACAGAGCATCTGAAAGCTTCAGCTCCAACAGCTCGCAGTGGAAACCACCAGTTTGTTCCAGGATGGACGTCAACAGAGGACTGGGAATGAAGGACACTGTGCTGGCGCTCTTGCTCGCTCTCCTTCAGGGATTTCCTCTGGGGGAGTCGGCCCCAAACCCGTCACCTCTGGTGGGATCCAACTGGGGGAACCCGAGGAGATACGTTCACCTGCAGACATCCACAGATCTCAACAACTTCTATTTAGAGATCAAACTAGATGGAACTGTGCGCAAAACTACAACCAGAAGTTCATATAGTGAGCGTGCTTTCCTTTATTTATACCAATACTGTTACCTTTACCAAAAAGAAAGTTGGGGTTTCCTATCAGTAATCGTTGCTCACTGTTCCTTTTCCCCCTCAGGTGTGATTTTACTCAAAAGTGAAACAAGGGAGCGCGTTGCCATCCTCGGCGTCAAGAGTAGCCGCTTCCTGTGTATGGATGGAGAAGGCACCCCGTTCAGCTCTGTAAGCAAACTATTTCACAGTGATTCAACTGAATTTTCACTTGTAACCATCCAAAGCTTTATTCTCTATTTCTAAACTTTTCCTTTTCTGTGGAATTTTTGTGTGGTTTTGCGTAAAGTTTTAAATATATTTTTACGCACTTTTACGCACAAATTTTAAAGACACTGTGGATTTTCTTAAATATATTCTATAATTTATTTTGCCGTTTCCTTGTAATAATTGTTAAATTATTCAATTTTTCCGGGACAGATTGATAAAATAATAGGGGTTCGTTAACCAAGAAACTATAGAAACACAATAAGAAAATATACGGACGTAGGTTATAGGAACAAGTTCGACTGTTCCAAACTGTCAAAACTCAAGGTTTGATTTTTTATGTTTATAAATGTTCACGAATCATTTTGTTTTCAATGGAAATTTAAGATTTGGTTGTGATTTAGACCATGTCTGATCTCATGTGAGAAAGCGACAACCTAAGATATCAGATATCAGTAAAATAAAATGTTTAAAATGTTAAAATGTAAATTGTTGATTATTTAAATGCATTTATTCGTAGTTGCTTTCAATAACTCTGTATTTGTGCGCTGATTTATTTCTGTTTGTCACATTACACTGTGGATGTGGGCTGGTGTCTGTGGTAAGCTGCAAATGAAATGCTCGTATGGGATAAATAAAGTTTTCTGAATGTGACTGTAAAATTACGCTCTAACTCTTAATCTAAATCAACACCTTGTAGTGCACAGAAATATAATTCTACATATTTAAATTGTGTTTTCTGTAGCCCATCTGCCTCAGGGACGACTGTCTGTTCAACCACAAGCTTCTGGAGAACAACCGGGACGTGTACTACTCCAGCAGGACCGGCATCCTGTTCAACCTGGAGGGCTCCAGGCAGGTGTACGTGGCCGGTCAGAACCTGCCGCAGACCTCCCTCTTCCTCCCCAAGAAGAACACGGTGCCGCTGGAGCGCCTGCTGCTGCACAGAGAGAAGAGGAACCAGGTGGTGGATCCCTCAGACCCGCACAATGTCTACCTGGGCCACACCGAGGAGGGCTCGGACTCCCGGGCTGTGCCGGAGGTAGACGACACAGACCTGGAGGTGGAGGCTGAGGTGGAGGTTGGGGACGACGGACGCAACGTGTCCCGAGAGACGCAGTTTTCTCCGTCCTCCCACGACCCGTGGAACGCGCTTTCATCAAACTCGGGCAGTCCACGGAGCTCTGGGACCATGGGGTGATTCGGGTGACACATGTGTAGGTCCCTTTACCATCAGTGAGTCAGTAATGTTGGATTTTATGATCATTTCAGAGATAAAGTCATTACATTAGGATTAACTTTGAGACGCAATCTTTTCTACTTTTTCCACTGATTAAATATTATCCATTCAGTATCACCAGTTTAGAAAAAGTTGCGCGTTTATGCACTACATGTGCAAAATGTCAGACTTGACTTGCACCTCTTTTGCACAATAATTAAAGCTCGGTTTGTAGCTACATTTTACAGTACAGTTGGACAGGGTAGATACAGCTGCAGACTTCATCACAACTGAAATGTCTTTAAATGAGCCCGTTGATCTTTTCTAGAGAATTTTGCAAGTAACCCTCATCTATAATATCTAGATTAATAATCCCCAGCAGTTGGCATCTGTTCAAAGCAGTGAACTGTGGGTAAGATGCCCAAAGAGCTGTGTGGTTCATTTTTAAGGATGCAGTCACCAGTTTTTGGGGATACAAGCATATCAGCAATCTTTTTTTCTTCTTTTATTTAATTTTCTCTGTCTTTTTCTTTCTGTGGGTTTTGCAGCAGGTCTGACAAACCCTCAGATTAGAGAAGGATATTATCTCAAGACAGAGAACTAATTTAATCTTCTACTGGAGGACTTAAGGCTCCATGTTACTGATGTGAAACTGGACAGGCATGATATAAAAATGTCAGAAAATATACTAACATCCCTAGGAGTTGTATTTAGTAGTATTGAGGTTATATGTGTTTACCATGCCCATATCCTGAAGGCTTTAGTTTACATCTTTTAACTTGGCTATTTATCTCACGTCCTGCAATTAGCTAGATGGAAAAAAAAACCCAGCCATTTTTAAACATTTTATAATCAATTGGATTCCTTTCTAATATCTATTGTTCTGTGTATAGATTTTTCTTTTTCAATGAGTACAAAGTGTTTATGACTTGAAGGAATAGCATTACAGGGTGAGGAGCCTTCAGAAAACTGAATCCTGATATTAAATCTGAACTGTTAAGTGACTTTCAGGTGCTGGTCACCACCAGCAAACACAAAGACCGGTCCCAAAGAGTATTTATTTATTTAAATCCATTCCTTTATTGTTATTTATGATATTTATAAGGATGCTTTACAATCAAATGTACATGCAGTATATGAAAACATGGATTGTCTTAGAATGTATGAGCTGGAGTTGATGGAAAAAATAAACTCTTAAAGGAAAACAGCTGTGAGTGTTAATTCATTCAGACTGATATCATTGTAAAGCTATAAGCTTGTGCTGCTTCGTGTGCTGCATCTTTTGTAAAGACAACTGTGTCTAACATGAACAGAAGTCATGAACAAGTAAGCAGGTTTAACAGTGACCATGGTACAGAGCAGTTCTCATTTGCTCAACATCCACATAATTAGTTCAGAGGTACATGAGCTGCTGCTAAGTCAAGTTATGTGCTATTATTTTAGCCCTGTTTTGGTCACTTGACACACTACAGCGTCAAAGATTAGATATTCTTTAAAATCATTATTAAAATGAAATGTATCAGAAAGGCTTTAAAACAGCAGCTGCTCATGGGTTAGGGCTCAGTGGTCAAGGTGTAGCAGAGCCTTAACGTTCTATTGAGGATGACAAAAGTCTGATTCAATCTTAAAGACATCTGGGACACAACTCATTTTTATCCTGATACCTTGGACAATAAAACTTGAAGATTATCTTTAATTCTACAGCCAGGTGAGATTTTAATAGATGTAAACTATGTAATGATCAGGACACACAGAGTGCAACTATGACACGATGAAGACAATACCCTGTTATGTTTAGGAGTGTGTTACATGGCAGGTCTTTGAGGTACTAACATTATCACTGTGTGCTGATTGCCTGCCTGGCTGAACACTACTTTGCCTTGAATCAAAGACAAAAGGCCAGGAGTCAGGAAAACTATGGACATCAAGCATCAAATACAGCTATGAACTGAATTTGTATTCAGTTTCACATAGTTTATAACTGTAGATATAAATACTTTTCTGTCTCACATGAAACCCAACAAAATGTCTGTGTTGTCATAGAATATTGCACAAGTAAAATAAGCAGCATCACAAGTGTAACACAGGACAAAAGTCAACTCTGATATGCTATGATTGTTCCCAATAAAATAATATATAATCTGACTTTGGTTGATCAAGTAAAATGAAGAAATAAATCAGGTAAACATTGAAGTACCAGTCCCTACTGACTCACTGTTTGGAGGACGATGGCTTCCCTTCAAAATGCATTATTGTACAATCAGGAGTTATTCTGACTACTGATCCACAGTTAAACATTATGGATTACAGGAAATGATCAGTTACACTGTATATGGTGCCGCTGTGCATTATTTGTATTTAGTTACATGCTGTAACTTTGGGTCTTTGCTCCTTTTTTCCCTTTAGTATTAAGGATGATTCCACTGTCTATTATACGTGCATCTACAGACACATATATGTGTACATATGCATACATATGTTTCTATCCTATTATCTTTGTTATTTTCTATTCAGCAGCATTCAAGATTTCCAGGTGATCCTTTCTGTTGGTAAAAACACAGCGAGCAGCAGAGAGGACTGGCCCGGACTCAGACGGGGACAGAGTGAGGATGAAGCGGCTGATTCCAGTATTCGGGCAGGGTGAGAACAGCTGGGACATCTTTACTCCGTGGGGCAAAGAGGACTTTAAGTCCTCCACCATATGCCTGCTGGCTACACGAATGTAAGCACCATGGCTCACCACCAGAGCATGTAGCGACACTCCCTGGAGACCGTCATCAGCCAAACCACAGGGGGCAACCTCTGAGTCTGAAGCATCTACAGCCCCTGTTGCTCCTGCACAGGCATCCTGCCCTGACCAGCCGTGCTCATCTAACATTTGCTTGAAAAGGACTTTAAGGAATTTTTTAAATCTCAGCTTCACCTGGAAGTAAAATGAGATGAACCAAAGCTTAGAGACTCACAAGCAAATCACAAACATTTCTCTTCAGTCGCAGAGTGACTTGACTGATTTCTCTAACAACCTGCTAAAGGGTTTGTCTCCTCTCTGTACCTACCTGACCCACTTTCATAGACTTACTCAGAAAGAGCTGAATTTTTGATTTCAACAAGGATCCATCTTATGATGCTATATACTGATATCCTATAACTATCTAAACCTCCAGATGCTGCAACAGCAGTAGCTGAACTCACCCCAATTTGCCGTCACCTTGCGCCAGAAATATTTCCTAAAAATCACATCAAAGCTCTTATGCAATTTTATGAACTTATACATAATTCATGCATATAATACTTAAATACTGCCTTTAATATGTGTCCAGCTCCATATAATGACCAAACATGGCCTTTAACCTGAACTCATTTGAATATCATGTTGGAAAATACAGCAAAATCATTAGGTTTGACTTTTAAAATCTAAAATAAAATTCTTGCCCGACTTGTAGATTCTATTGCTTGAAATATTCTAAACACACTATATTTATACATAAAATATATCAAGCTTTAGAATCTATGAGGGATGCAAGATGTTCAATTTTAAGGCAAACTAAGAAGGTTTAAAAACTGCAGAAGTGAATGTAACATCCCAACTTTTGAGTTTTTACTGCTTATGTTCTATATTAGTGTTTGTAAAACCTTTTTTTCCTGTAAATCCACATTTTTAAAATGACAAACCATCACAACCAAAGGATCTTTCTATAAATCATGACAGAGTTCATTTGTGTACTTTCCAGACAGTTTTACTGCCATTTCTGCATCCTGCTAAAGTGTTATCTCAAACAGTCTAAGACTCTAATATAAAACAATGCCACATCCCTCTGCCATGTATTATATGGAAAATATCTTATATTTTGTGTGTTTTGTTTTTTTTTAATAAAACAGGTGGCACCACTTATTAAACTGGCATTTAAAGAGTTAAAATCCTGAACCTTATTGAACATGTGCTAGTTTTGAGCAGAGCTGTAATGGTTTAAGAGATTTATGCAGAAAAAAGCAGATAATTTGATTATCATGATTTTATAGTAGGTTTTTTTTGCGTGTACATTTCTGGCTCAATGATCCCCACAAGGTGCAAAGTGTCAGTAGTGTATAACAGACTTATAAGAGAAACTGACATTAGATTTAAAAAAAAAAAAAAAAAAAAAAAAAAATTTTTGCAGAAATTCATACCATGAGCCACATGTGAAATTATGCCAAAGTCATAATGGTCACCTTAGGGGTCCCTAAGGGTTAAATGCAACCTGATGGAAATCTGTGACCCACCTGCAGGTTGTGACATGTCGTTGGGATAACAACATCACTTATACCGAGTTAAATTACCTATTTTTGTGCATAGAGTAACATTTGTTTGGATTTCTAAAATGCAGTGTCCTGAGATGAACACTACATGGTGCTGTTGCACAAGTAATACTCTGAATGCGTTGAACATCAGTGAATTGCACAAAATTACTAAATCGGCTTCAAAATGATGACTCATGGCTGCATCTGACTCACCTGGCCTACAGTCTCTCCTCCCGGTGGGGTATAGTCACGACACGACTGACCAGCAGCATTGGCCATATTCTTGAGGTCCTCTTTAGGTCGTCCTTCAGCAATGCCAAAACCCTACATGCACCATAGATCCACAGTATGAAAGGGTTCAGAAAAGAAACTGCTGTATTACCACATGTAAAGCTTTATTTGTAAGTAGTGTCATACCCTTTCTCTGAGTAACGGATCCAAAACCATAGCAGTGCCAGAACAGTGAGTGTTGCTCTTCAGAATGATTTCAGCTGTCTGAGAGAGCAGAAATGTGATCCAAGAATTACTGACTCAATACATTAATAAGAGCTGAAGGAATCTGCTATGGACAAACTAACGATAAGTACTACATTGTCAGCAACAGTGAGTCAAAGACCACAGACACATGAATTTACACACAACTATTTCACTTCTGGACGTCACTACCAAGCATCTGGGATTCTCTGACTGTTAATGGAAAAATAACAGATGTTTACTGGTTTTACTGAAATATTTGCTTCTCAAGGGAAGGTACAAGTTACTGAGCACATACATAATTCATAATCAGGTGTCTATAAGATCAATCTACCTGCAGGATTCTGAAATACTTTGAGATTTGAGAACAGTTTACAGCATAAACTGCCCTGAAGTACAAAGAATGTTTTGACCTCAACATCTCAACAACTGGAAACAGTAACAATGTTCAGGCGCCATAATTAGTTTCAAAAAATGCTAATGTAGTTATGACCCAATATTAAATGACTCAGAAACATATAAATTTCAACGTTCACAAATGAATTCCATCACTTAACTGCTTTTCTATTTCAGTCTCTTCTCATTTTCCATCATTTCTGCTAGGATTTCACTCGGTGATTCTATGAAGGGAATCTAGAGCTGTATAATAAACTGACTGAAAATGTGATGATTCCAGGTCATTTAAAGTCAGTAAATCACATTTTTAATATTACCTAATGGCCACTATCAGAGCCAAGGTCTGCCGATACTGGGTTTGTAAAATCCTCTTAGCACAGATTAATCAGCTGAACCAATGAATTAGTCATCTCAACACTGTGCATGTTGTTCCTTCTGTTTATTAGGGCAAGTGTCACAAACACTAACAGCAGAAGGTTAAATGAAATCTAACCTCAGAAATGACCAGACACGATTCTTTAAAGTCCTGAAATTAGTTTTAAGAACCCTTCACCACTTTCATCAGGTCTACAAATGATATGACTACACCTCATGATCATATCAACTGTGTGAGAATTGCATAGTATAATCACGCACCAACACAGGCAATTAAAATACTGATCAGATCTAGGTTACAGAATAAAATGATGTGGAACTTGTTTCCATTCACTATTGAGGTGGACAAAAGCACATTTTCAGAGGTATCTCCTAAACCTTACCTGAAATCTACACCTATCTAAAAGTGTCTCTATTTAAAGTCACCACACTGACCCAAATTAAAAATTAATGTGTGTGTCTTACCTGCACAGCCCGCTGTAGGTTGCTGACAAACACATTGCTGAATGTGATGTCTTTGAGGTACTGTCCCACTGCCTCAGCCTGCAGCACACCCGTCTCTGACAGAGGATTGTCCACACCCTGACCTAAGGACACAAGTACAGCAGACAACTTTAAACCAGCAGATTTACAGCATTTAAGGCAAACACTCTGGGTCTGCTCATGATATTTACTTGGTAATATAACCATTATAATATCACCTAATAGAGGTCAAATTCAGCCAAATTAACGTTATAACAGGAAATATGAGGGTAGGCTTTAAATAATGTACCTTGCAGGAGTTTATCCCTGTTGGACTGTGTTTCCCCACTGTGTAAAAAGACACAATACATTTAGTGCAGGTACCACATAAATACATGTCGTCTTGTTCATGTTCATACACTGTCACCGTGTCGTCTCTTGAGCGTCTTAAGCAGCACAGTGACACTTCCAATCCATCTGTGTCTTCATAATCAAGACACAGAGAAGCCTGCTGAGAAGTAAAACAGAAACTTACTGTCGGACGAGCGTTAAACTAAATGTAAACATCTTCAACTGCGGCGCCCTCTCATCAGGGTCTCTCATGCGGCTCCGGTTACTTCCTGGTTGACGTGTATGACGCTCAGTGATGTCATGACGCAGGGTGCGGAAACCTGAAAATTGACGTCCAAGGTTTGACTGACTTTTTCCATTTTATCTGAGAAAATCCACCAGAAACAAATTATTATTATTATTATTATTATTATTATTATTATTATTAATAATAATAATAATAATAATAATAATAATAATAATAATAATAATAATAATAATTTTACACACACACACACATATATGTGTGTGTGTGTGTGTGTGTGTGTGTGTGTGTGTGTGTGTGTGTGTGTGTGTGTGTACACTACTCACAAAACGTTAGGGACATTTGGCTTTCACATGAAATTTATGGAAAATGTAGGACATTTAAGTAGAAGGATGGAATGGTGATTTCCTCATCTCAAACAATTTATTGAAACAAAAGCCAACAACAGTGCAGGGTATACAACTACAAAAAATGTCAGTGTCTCAATAACTTGTCATGTGCGCTTAAGCATCAATTACAGCTTGACAACAACGTCTCATGCTGTTCACAAGTCGACTTACTGTCTGCTGAGGCATGGCATCCCACTCTTCTTGAAGGGCAGTCCTCAGGCCATTGAGGTTCTGGGGTACAGAGTTACAAGCCTCTACACAGTAACTCAATTAACCCCATAGGTTTTCTATGGGATTCAGGTCTGGAAAAAGAGCAGGCCACTCCATTCAAGGTACCCCAGTCTGCAGCAGCCATTCCCTAATGATGTGACCTCGACAAGCTGGAGAATTGTCGTCCATGAAGTTGAAATTCAGCCTGTGTTGTTCATGCAGGGGCACAATGACTGCATTAATGATGTTACTCAGGTAGTATGGGGTTGTCACTGTAGTGTAGGGCAGTTCTGTATTAACTTGACACACCTACCCACACTGTAACATCCCACCACCAAAGGCTCGTCTGATGCATAGCACCCTCCTTGATGTCACCATCAGTGTTGGCAGTCATCATTTCTGCTCAACATGAATCAGTTTTCATCACAGAACAACACCAGGCCCACTGGTCCCTCGTCCAGCGTAAATGGCCAAGCAAGACAATGACTCCTGTGCCTGATGGTGTGTTCAGGTACCCTTGCAGGTCCCCTAGCACGCAAACCACACTGATGTAAATCGTTTCAAATTGTCTGACATGACACTTGGGTGCCTCTCACCCCCCTTAAATGTGCCTGGAGTTGAGTGGCATTCATCATCCGGTTCCGTACGGCACTGTTCACAATGAAGCGGTCATCAGTGTGGGATGTGGCCAAAGGATGTCCACTTCTATGCCTTTCTGTGACTCTTCCAGTCTCTATGTATCTCTGTTGCAACCTGCTGACACTCTGCTGACTCTGGTGAGGTACTGTTGATCAATTGTTAGGTGTCGTCTTGGTCTCATGATGTCAAAATGTGAATTGCATGATGAAGAGGACTGTGTAAATACCAATTCTAATTGAACCTGGAAATGTATTGGTTGATTCATGGATCAAATACCTGTTGTGAATTTTGCTGTTAAGCTCCTTGTTAGATAACAGCAAGTTGTGCAAAAAGTCCTGAAACATTGAACTGTTGGACATGTGCATTCAATAGTTTTAGAGGTCACATTAAGTTCATCTATCTATCTATCTATCTATCTATCTATCTATCTATCTATGTTTGTGTGTGTGTATGTATGTGTGTGTGTGTGTGTGTGTGTGTATATACCCCCCTCTTCCATTTTTTCTGGATCTGCCACTGTAATGTATGTGACTGGTGATAAATCCTGGGTTTAAGAATGAAAGAAAATTTAAGATATGTGTATGTATCAAAGACATTTATTTCCTTTTGTGGCTTTTACAAGTAGATTCCATTGATAAGACAGACTCCCACTAGAACCATAAAGCCATAAATGACCACAGACTGTGCATAAAAATACAGTATATTGAACTACGTGTCTTCATCGCTCTCTAATGGTACAAGATTAAAAAAACTCTAGACTAAATGGTAAAAGCCACAACAAAAAATGACAGGAAACAACCACCTGATTTTAGCCAATTTATTGAGGAGAAATTGTTGAGGTACACTGTGTGGTTGCACATGGGGATAGTGGGACAGTGGGAGAGGGTTTGGAAGAACAACCACACTGTGAACGATAATAAACATTCTGGTGATTTAAATGTCCGGTAAATGTATGGGCACCTCAACAAACAATATCCCACTTTATCAAATAAACCGATCTAAACATGCCAATAAAACTCCAAGTAGAAAAATAACATGTCTTTTTTTTTTGTCTTTATGATACAAGTATAACATACAGAATAGGCCATCTTTGACTTAGCACCAGATGTACGAAATGACCCATTTTAAAGTATAGGCACTTAAAACTGCTAAGTAGGATCTGGTGGCTGACATTTCTTGTTTAATCCAGAGAAAAAAGTGACACCCGTCAAACAAATTCAGAGTGAAACGACATGTGTGTGGTGAAGTGTGTATGAGGTAATGCGAGATGGGCTCTCGTTCTATCCGTCCAATTAACCTGAGGTACACAAACATTACAAAGAAGCAGCAAGAATAAGATAGATTATAAGATACAAATGAAACAAAAATTGCATAAAACATGCTAATCAAATGATCGGCAAACACAAGTACTTCCAGTCCCACACTAACCTGTGTTACGTTCCCTCCAGTACACATACAACAGAAAAGCAAAGAAGACCATTACATACACAACATTTCATAATATAGCAGCACACAAGTGAATCACAATAAGGCAATGACATCTTTGTGTAAGACTAGAAAAGAAAAGCTTCATAGCAGCAAGAAAATGATGTGTATAATCTATTTTTCTCACTTTGGAATTCTCATTTACAAATTATACACAAAACCTTTAAAAGCACAATTTTCCTGTTCAAAGCTTTTTTTTGGAAAACAAACATTTGGCTTCTTGCACAACAGAAGATGCATGAATACAATTTAGATGTTTGTTCTAAAATGTAATGACTATTTCAAGGATTTTTACTCATGGAAAATTGGTTATATACACTTTCACACCATGTAAACCCCTAACCATGTCTATAATTAAGAAAAATGGCAGTTTTAAAACTTCAGTTCAGAGAGCAGTTTACATTAAAAAAAAAAACAAAAGTAAAAACATAAACAACAATTTGAAACATATGTAGGACACGCGTTTAACTCTTTGGAACTATTGGAAGGTTTGGCTATGAATTAATAAAAATTCAAGTACGGTTAAATAAAGAGCACTCAATCAAAAAAAAAAAAAAAAAATCTAAGTCTACATGTGACTTGGCTTTCCTTAGTTTGCATTGCAACTGATTATGGCGCCATATTTCAACACAACTATAACATGGAATATCCTACGTCTACTCACCTGTTGGGGTGCAGCTTTCAAGACAACATGCGCTACCCCGTGGGAATCCAGCCCAGATCAAAGATCAAATAACTTAAAAGAAAAACTAAAACAAAAATGACCCTAATAACCCACTAAACTCTCCTCAACCACTATCCCCTTACCATTTTTAAGGAGTGTGTTTAAAAAGTGCATCAACATTGTTCCAAGCTGCATCCCCTCCCAAATAACTCAGGTCAATGGTAAAATTGATACAGGAGAAACTGCAGCAGACCCAAACTGATCCCTGGACATCTATCCCTCTCAGATTTTCTGGCAGAAACAGGGATTCTTGCTCCTCCTGTGTGTCACTCAAGTATCTTGCAACTGCAGAAATATCATATAGCTTAAGTTAACTTTCCCCCTTATACGCTATCATTCATCGTTCCACACCTTTAGCATTTTCTGTCACTTTCCACATGCTTTTCACTTCCAAAAACCTCACAGAAATCCTTCAACCTGCATCAATCCACTCAACTTGGTAAAAAAAAAAACAACATGCTTGTCTCCTCTCTTTACTAACTTGACATCAGTACTATCTCACTGAAAAACATTAAACAGTACTTGTTGCTCTCTAGCACATTGGAGCTAGATGGAGAACAGAGAATAATGTTTGGAAGTATCTATTAATCACAAGTAGCCACGCTGAATTGGAATATGCATGTGTACTACTCTAGATAAAACAGTAAAAAGCAAGACTGACCTTGCTCTCTATAAACCTTTCTAACAGTAGCCACTGCTCCAGGCCACAGACCCCTCCTCTCTGAGCAGGCCCAGCCCACTCCTGGCCAGCACACATCTGCATAAATAGTAAGCAGTGCTACAGGTGCACAGTATGACAAAGAGCAGCGAGCAGCTAGCAGGCGCTCCTCTGGCTGCACACCAGCTTGATTTAAATGCCATGTACTGTATTATCAGCGTATCAATCACTGCTGCAAGGGCTTTCCTGCACATTGTAAATGAATATGAATCACAAGTGAGGAAAACCCAGTAAAATTGTGAATTGATAATGGTTTCTAAAGATAAGAGTAATACAACTAAATACTAGCTAAATAACCAGATATACATCATTTATCATTTATTTTTGCTAGATTTATCAAAAGAAATATGTATATTTCATTTAAGTGTACTTTTTTTTTCAAGTATGAAAATATATTTAGGTTACCGCTCTGGAAACCTAAGGCACTATCAAGTTTTCAAGAAATTATAATTTTTAAATAGCTTGTTTGAATACATGTGGCCCATACAAAGGTCAAAATACAACCAGCGGTGTATGAATGGGGCAGAAAGGAGAAAAACTACCAATATCTTAATTTCTAAAAGTTCATAGATTGTCACACCATTCAGGCTCATGGGGAGGCCTGACTAAAGATACTGGCAGGTCATGCTCTTCGGTCCTTGTAGTTCACTTGTTGACAGGCATGCCTGGTGTGTCAGGTGGCGATGGGAGTTCATATAAGTTGACATCGCGCACATCTGTGGGGGTGCTGGACTGATCCTGCTGCTCCCTTGCCTTGCTGCCTGCTCCAGCCCCAGTCTCCTGTCGGTACTGCTGGCCCTGCTGCAGGCTAGTGGCCAGAACACGCTCTATTTGCTCTTGGCATGCCCTCAAACAATCCTGAAACAAAAAAGGTCGGGCTTTGTTACACATGCGCTCACTTCAGCTACACACCACATATTTAAAAGCAATCACATCAGGGTAGTTGTGTGTAAACCGTCCACAGACAGACACTCAACATTTATCCACACTGTTGTATGGCATTTCTGGTACATCTGACGTGCTAGTTGTTTCGCAGCTTTGGTCACATGCATGGCATACCAGGAGGGAATTATGCGTCTTGAGGTAGGTGGTCCTGTCTGCACCATGAGCAGAACAATGGGTACCAGCACACTCTGATAGAAAAAAACACAGTGCAGCCAGGTACATGGTAGGCACAGGACTCCTCTCTGACACGAGGCCTGTGCGTGTCTGCGGTATGTGGCCCGTGGAGGGAGGTGAAGGGACAAAAGACTGCAATCTCTTTCTCCACCCCCCTCGGGTTTACAGTGCGGTCAGTGTGATGTGGAGGTCTAGAGGAAATGGCTTTGACCTACTGCACCCTGACCCTCAAAGTTTGGGTGTAAAACCGAATATAGGACAGTGGGACCGGATGTTTTTGGACAACTCTTCCCTGCAGCTATTTAAATTCTTGTGAAACGGGGTCCTCTCAGTGTCTCCGTCCGTCTCTTCTGCTCCCTGCAGGTCTGTAGGAGATGTGGGAGGTCTACCTCAGTGAGCCGGCTGCAGGACCCTAAAAGAATGCACGAGGCTCGCAAAGAGGCCAACATTCCTTTGAAATGTACGGATAATTGGAACCTGATGGGCTGCAGTCGGAGCGCCTGTTGTGACGGCTGGGTTGTGGGGCCCATGTTGTCATGGAAACGTAACCACAACCGCTCAGAGACAACTGTGTTGTTCCTCCGGCCCATTGGTTGTGGCCTTTTTTGGACTAGATTTCTATAATCTGATGTTCTATCACAAGGCAGTGTAGCAGCAAACCCATACATTTCTATACTATAAATGTGACATTTGTGGTATTTTACATATTCTTTAATTTAAACCTTGATCAGTGTCTGATCTGCAGATATGAGGACAACTTGGATTCCTTTCTGTTTCTTGATTGGTGTCTCTACTGGGAGGACAATGCCTGACTTCATTACAAGGATATTCGTCCAGCAGGAGGGGCACACACTCAAACTGGGAGCCATGCGAAGAAATTGCATGTGTCCTACCACAAGAATGTGGGCTCTGAGTTTTAAGAAGACATTCCCTCTGCCGCTGCTCTTTATAGCAGCAGTCTGGCTCTCTAGCCAAGAGCCAAAGCTTGCTCTCCTCCTTCCCCATGAAAAATAAATAGCTTCAATCTGCCACTACCAAAGTCATCTTTAATGATTACTAAAAAGCTCTCTATGCTGCTATCGTGAGATGAAGCAATGATTGTTATTAACAATGCATTATTTTGTAGTAGTAAAACTGATGATTTATTTACTCCTGGCAGGCATCTCCAAATCAGAGCCTTTGAGGGGACACTTACCACCTCTGTGTTGGTGATCTTGGCCAGCAGGTCTGTCAGGTTGTCCCGACTCAGCCTCTGGTCAGAGTGGTCCAGCTGCAGGCCGCAGACAGCAGCTCCCATGCTGCCAGTAGCAATCATAGAAGGAGGGTTCATAGCAAGGCGGTCATCTGGTGTGGAAAGAGGAAAGAGTATTAATGTGTGATTAGTCAAGCAGCAGCTCAAAGCCACTTTTCAAATGTAAAACTAGACGCAGGAACCCTTTTAGACTGGCCAAGAAGAGGTATGAGAGGTGCAAACATCTAAATCCATCACAATATGCAACCTCTGCAGCTGAACCCAACTTTCCCACAGTATGAATTTCAACAGACAGAGATGCATACAAGAACCTGAGTGGTTTCCCTCATAGAAGCCTGAGCTCTGATTAGAAAAGCAGAATAGGAATCCTCCTACTCGCTGAGCAATGAGTTCCAGCAATGACTCCCTCCGGTCTATATCCAAGTCTGAAGACTTAAGTGACAACAGGCCTGGAAAGAAGAGGCGGAAGACATGGGAACGAGGATCTCCTCCACAGGACTTGAACTAAAGCTGCTTTAGACCTGCTTCAACTTCTCTAATCAGTCTTTCACATCTACCAAGAAAACCTTGAGTTTTCCATATTTATGATACATACTATATATCCAGCACAAGCAAGACCAGCACATGAAAAAAGTACACACAATTATTATATGATGCATCAGTAAGACCAACAACAGCAACCTAGTGCAAAAGCAAGTGCAAACCAGTCCTGATAGCTTTGATTAAACCCTGCCTTACTACACCCGTCTTTACCTCCAGGGACCAGCTGTCCATAGGAGGAGCTCCTCCCTCATAAGAATAACATCTCTACTCCATATAAAACTCCAAACATTTACATTACTGCACAACCACAGCAGCTCCTTTTTTTCCCACTGCGGCTGCTTTGTGCTTGGATATAACCAGCTGCTTATGAATAGCAGAGGCGACCGCTAAAACACACCCAAATATTTTTTAAAAATGTGACACCGAAAACAGCGCTAAACAGGGCATGAAACACATTGAAGTAGGCCATGGTTTCAATAATTAGCTCTAGAAAACAAGTGCTCATTGGCCAGATATGACCACACTGGTGTTTTCAAGAAATTTAATTGCAGGAGGGTGACATCTTTTCTGTTATTTCCCTTCACTGAACTAGTTTAAGGAGGAAACAGATGAAAGGCCCGCCTTGTGACAGCAGAGTGCTACATATTAAGTGCATTAGGTGATCCTGGAATAGTATTTCATTCCAGGATATGAAAATATTAGTGGGATTCCTAGAAAAGGCAAAGGAATGCTATGAAAATTCACCCAGGGAGAGGCCTGAGGGGACATATGAGTTTGGACTTCTCCAGAGCCTCCAGAATTTATTTTGGACATGACGCCAGGATGGGAGGAGGAAGGAAGATCACTGGATCACTGCCCTGACTTTTTAAACCTGGAAGCTTCCTTGTCAACAAACAATACAGGGAACGTAGCACATGAGTTCAGCTGCACCTGAGTCATATTTTACAGTGTGTGTTTGCTAGTGTAAGACTGTATGATACAATTGCTATCACTGCCAGTGTATATGGCTTATCTAAACACTGTTTTGATAGACCTTTTCTCTGGCACTTAGCAGAGAAACCTGGAAATGAGCACTTTAAGGACTCCAGCACAGCTTTTAGCAGCTGTGAAGAAAATCCCTACTACAGGCGGTGAAGACTAGAAAGAGAGTGGATAAGGAAATGCAGCCAGAAGAGTATGAGAGAGAAGAAAGAGGTCACAGGCATAGTCACCAATGACTCATGATGGGAGAATGTTTGTGTGTGTGGGAATATTTTGGTGGATGTGGGAATAACATTGTGCTTGCAAGTGAGCAAACAAGAAAGAAAAGCCACTAAAAGGCATGTGAAATGATAAGCGGCTGCGTTACCTGTAGCACAGAGGGCGATGAATGTGAGAGTGTGTTTGCGGACCATTGCCACTTTGTCTTTGGGAAGGGGCAGCCTGCGTATGATGTGTTCTATAAAATCATTGGGGATGACAGAGGCCATGTTCCACTTCAACTTCCCCAACACGACAAGCTCCCAGTCCTGAAAAACCAATACGAATGGAAAGTGAAGGAAAAGTGTCAATTTGAATTCAGATTCTTGGCAAAATCTACTTAGTCAGAAGGTTAAATGGCGTGATGCCATGCTTCCAGTGACCGTGAAAATGATCACAGGCTGTCCTTATTCCCAGAGGAAATGGCTCTGTAAGAAGAGTAACATTTCTTCTCTTTATCTCTCCTCGCTGTATCTTATTATCTGCGTGCCTTTCTCATTCCTTGCATCCTTTGTGTTCATATCGCCGGCATGTGACAAGGTTTGCCCTGCTTAGAGGCCCTGCCAATGAGACAGCTTGGCCCTTCCTTCCTGTCACAAGCCTCAGATAGCTACAATGAGTTTGCATTGCAAGACAGTAACACTGTGATGCCTGTTCAAACATTCTATGCACCAGCAAGAAAGGTGTACAATTTACGACTGGACTTGTGTTTGATAGATGTCAGCTGAAACCTACCAATTTAGAAATCAAGAATTATTTTACACTGCCTGTATTTTAAGTAAAACTGCTTAAATTTTTCAGTTAAACACTTTATTTTAAGGCAAAAATAAATAAGTATTTTGACAGTCAACATTTGAATGCTGTGAGCTTTAGACTTGAAATAAAAGCCCTAGATTCGACAGTGAGGATTTGTGCCTTTTTGTCATGCCTGTATGTAAACTAGGAGTTGAATTTAAAAAACATTTGAACTATATTACTTCGGGCTGTGGAAAGTTACAACTCACATTTATGTTTTTTAGGTTTATCTGATATGACAAACAATCACATGTGAGAATAAGTGCTATTAGTCATTGTAAGTGAAAGCCATAAATTGATTATCTTACTTTTAGAATATGACATTAAAACTAAACACATGCAAGTGGGTATTTTGCATGTTCAAAACTGTTTATATTATATATTTATAAGTCCATATGTGGTAAACCTGTTCGGAGTTTGCATTACTCTGCAAACTTTTAAAAAATTTCAAGTGTACTCATACACTGCTTTGACTTGTTTTCCACTCTTTATCTCTTTAATACTTTAAACTCCTACTGCTATGGAGCATTAAGTCTAGTAGGTCCATAAATGTTTTGCAGTAAATGCATATAGTATCTTGTTTCACCAAGAAATAACAATACAAAACAGGGAGTGGCAATACCTGCCCAATCATTCGTTGTTAGTTTTCCAGTGAAGTAGGGGGGAAAAAAAGGCTGATTAAAAGAAATATTAGTCTATGGAACAACTAAACTAGTAGACTACAGGAACTACAAGAGACAAGAGTTCAACACTGTGATGAATAAATGCTGACGACTCAGCTTTTCACTTCCTCTATGGAGATGTGTGAAACATACTACAAACTGAAACCTCACCGCTAGTAGGGATGGTCCCCCACCCACCATGTACTTTTCTCTAACATGAAATCTCATTCATTTGGGTTTCCTGTACATAACCTGCCCCACACATAGCACTCAACCTATTTTAGGCCTATAGAGATAGCTGTCGGCAAAATGAACAAGCAGAGGTTTGCTGTTGGTGCACAACTTCCTGACCGACTGCACCAGCAACACCCCCAACAACCCCATCTCCCTTCCAGCCAACACACCAGCAGTGATGTGCTCACTACAAGGAAGAATTGCAGCTTCTTTCTCTGCCCTTTGCTGCCTTCTCTGTACATCCTGTGAGGATATCCAGGAATCTGATGTCTTACAACAATAATGAGCATCAAATGGGACGGATGTTGTTTCCCTCAGCAGCTGCAGACAACATAAGAGGATGTGTAGAGAGCAAATGTAGCTCACAGGTCCAACCTCGACATGCAACTAGAGCTGGGGCCATTCATTTGTTAACCATGTAACGATAACCACAAAACTAATATTAATAAGAAGCCAAGCTATGTTCCAGTGTTCTGTCAACTTAGTTGTAAATCTGTTAACATTTAGGGGTGTTATTCTTGAAATGCTGTAATGTGAGAATGATTTAGTAGATCAGTTGGTAATTAAAATGGTCATGAATTGGAGCACAAATAGTCATCTCAAAGTGTCCTGAACGGTTTATTACTCACACAGCAGTCCTTAGGTTTAATATGTTGCATGTTGACAGGCATCATAAGAAGCCCCTCTGTTAGAGACTCATTTATAACCATGCAGGTATGAGTAAGAGTGTATAAACTATTTAGTATCTAATATAAATACATAGTACTAAAAAACAAGCAACTTTTATGCTGCATAACTGGCACTAGATGGCATTATACGCCTCTTCAGTCCACATGGATCTAAAGAAAGGATGTGGCTGTATTGTGCACAGCTCCTCTTCTAAGGAAAATAGGATACTTCCTTTGAAACCAATTCAGCGTTAATCATTATATACATATATATATATATATATATATATGATCCCAAAAAATGACATTTCATTCAATACTTTCATGAATAAATGAGTTTTTTGAAAGTTCTTACCAGCAGTTCCCGTGGTGTGATGGAATTGTCTGTGTACATGCAGAGTTTGTCTGCAGATAGTGGCCTGCTGTCCTTTAACTTGGAGGCCAAAAACATGCACACAGCTCCAAGAAGCTGCAAATAACTTTTTCTCGTGGGCATCACTGCTAAAAATCTGTCCAAATAATTAATGGCTAAAGGGAAAACATCTTCATTAGTCTTCTCTTCTTCACATACCTAGAAAGGAAAAGAAATATGAAGAAAAAAGTGTATAAAGTTACAGCCTTTCGGGAAAAAAATAAGATTATAATAGGATTATTTAGGTTTGCATGCTGTGATACAAAAGAGGAGGTAAAGGTGTGTGTGTGGGGGGGGTGTTGTTTAGGACAAACATTTGTTCTATGTTGGTCTCATCTTATGTCACAAGTTAAAACATCAATTTTAAAATCCCTTCAAGTCACTCAAGAGTTGCAAAGTCAGAAAAGGCACAAACAAATTAGTTCAATAGGAAGTCGCTGAGTAAAAACCTATCCCTCGCCATTCAGCTCGTTTCCCTTAAAGGGGGCTTTCCGACTTGAAAAAAAAAAAAGAAAAAAAAAAAAGAAGATTAAAATGAAAAGAAATCATCTACAGATTTCACAAAGTATGCAAAATATCCAGATGTTATGTTCAAATAGTTCCCGACAGTTTAACAAGTACATTTTAGTCACATGAAGTGACTTTTATCTTCAAAAATGAAAGTGGAGTTGCATGCACGTTTCCCGACCAGACCCAGTGTTCTGGAGGCACTTTTAAAATTAATAATAATTATTGTAAAAGGAATATATCGGTATTTCAAGCATGTAAATTAAGTTTATGATCCCCCCTGTCGCATGGACTAGCTAAGTAACAGAAAACACCAACTTTAAAGCGTCAACCAAATGTAAATATCTAGCTAGGCTACTTCTTTGAAGCTGAATTTTCTTCGTGATGGAATTTCCGTGGCTCCCACGCCTTTGGTGAGTCATTGTCATTCAATTTTCAGATACATTACCTTCAATGATAACTGTCTCTGAGCTAAAATAACTGATTTATGAGCCACAAGTGGCCTAAGCTGCTGTGTCAACATGTAAAAACTCTTACTAGCTACAGCAGATGTTAGCCCATCAATGCTTAAAATGCCCACAAACCTCGTGCATCCAACCTGCAACCATTCGTCTCATATAAGGCTGAATATCCTTCTGGACTCGCTGGAAATATGAACACTGAGGTAAAAACCTGTCCTCAATAGTTAATAAACTTTGCAACACTCTGTCATCATAGAGGATGTTTGGGTCAGGCTGGGCTTTCAACGCTGTGTCCGACTCGAGGCAATAAAGCTCCATGACTCGGCCGCTTCCTCCCCCTTTTTTGGTTAAAATAAAAATACAAAAATAAATATGTCACAATATTGTCGACGGGACTGGGGACAGCGGACCAGAGGAGAAGCGCCCAGGTCGAAGCATGAGGCTGAGACTGCGGGGTTTGCTCCGGTCCTGCTGCCTCTCCGTTCGCTTCTTCCTCTGGACGCTCCGTCAGGCGGCTGAAACCTACAGCACCTCACTTCCGGTATGAACCTTCAAAATAAAAGCCTCCGCTCCTCACAGCTTTTACCGCCGCTGATCGGGCCAAAGCTTTAGCACGACCTGATAAACGGGTTTCCGCTGTGGTTATCTGCTTCCCTTTAACGTCTCCGCTTTCTACAATGTTTTAACGGAGATAGACACGCCGACTATGACGTACACTCATCTGCTCCACAACTGGTTTAAACTGAAGAGTACATTTATGGAACCTCAGCAAGAAATACAGTCTGTGACCATGAGCTTTACTACAGTTAGACCAGGGGGGTCAAACTCATTTTAGTTCAGGTCCACATTCAGCTAAATCTGATCTGCAGTGGGCCGGACCAGTAAAATAATAACATAATAATATAGAAATAATGTCAACTCCAAAGTTTTCTCTATGTTTTAGATCAGGGGTGTCAAACTCATTTCAGTTCAGGGGCCACATACAGCCTAATATGATCTAAAGTGGGCCGGACCAGTAAAATAATATAAATAATAGGATAAGAACCGATAAATAATGTCAACTCCAAAGTTTTCTCTTTGTTTTTGAGTGAAAAAAGTAAAATTCCATGATGAAAATTTTACATCAACCAACTGTTTTTGAACATAACATGAACAAATATGAACAACCTGAAAATTCTTAAGAAAAAAAATGCAATGTTAACAATATTATGCCTAAGTTGATCATTTATACATGTGCATCACAACTCAAAGATTTAGTAACAGGCAGAAATATTGTTAAAATTCCACATACTTCTCTTAAGACATTTCACATTGTTCATATTTGTTCAGGATATTCATATTTTTTTGTGAAAGGATAGTCTGTAAATGTAACTTTTTTTCTCTCATTTTAATTTTTTATACTGAAACAAAGAGGAAAATTTGCAGTTTTTATCATTTATAGGTTATTATGGTAGTATTTTACTAGTCTGATCCACTTTAGATTGAATTAACTTGAATTAAAATGATTTCAACATCCTTGATTGTTAATATCTTCAGTGTAATTTTTGTCTTTCACAAATTCATCCCAGGGGCCAGATTGGACCCTTTGGTGGGCCAGTTTTGGCCCCTGGGCCGCATGTTTGACACTTGTGTTTTAGAGCGAAAAAAGTAAATTTACATTATGAAAATGTTTACATCTACAAACTATCCTTTCAAACAATGTGAATAATATGAACAAACTGAAAAAATAAGTGTAATTTTAACACTATTATGCTTTAGTTTATCATTTACACATCCACATTATATATAACTAACAGATCACAGTGGATCTACAGATACACAAAATATTTAGTAACAGATGGAATATTATTAAAATTGCACTTTTCTTAAGACATTTCAGGTTGTTCATATTTGTTCAGGTTATTCAGAGTTTTTGCAAAATTCTACTTTGTTTTAGCCCAATTACATGAAAACATTTACATTTACAAAGAGACAAATTTGGAGTTGTGAGTATTTATAGGTTATTATGAGATTGAATTGGTCTGAATCTGGAACCTGAACTAAAAGAATTGTTTAATATCTTAGTGTAATTTTTGCATTTCACAAATTCATCCCAGGAGCCGAACTGGACCCTTTGGCAGGCCGGATTTGGCCCCCAGGCCGCATGTTTGACACCTGTGAGTTAGATATTCATGAAATCTAAGGGAGAAACTACTGAGTAATAAATATTATTATTATTATTATTATTATTATTATTATTATTATTATTATTAATAATAATAATAATAATAATAATAATAATAATAATAATAATAATAATGATAATAATAATAAATTAAATCAGGGCATAACAAGGGCATTATAACCAAGATATACTCAGGTATCTCAGCTCTGAACAAACATTCAACAATATACATTAAACAAAAGTGGGAGAAAGAGATGAATATAGAAATAACAGAGGAATGTGGAACACAATATGAGAAATGCAAATCTCCTCCACAAACTCACTAAATTGGAGAGACTTTTGCTGGAAAAATTATATTCATTATTTCATAACCCCAAACAAAAATCTAGACCAGTGGGGACCCCGCTGCCATGCTGGAGGTGCAGTAGAATAATGGTGGACAACACTCATGTATTTTGGTTTTGTTTCTTTATCAGGCTGTTTTTGGAGGACATGTCCAAAACAATCTCTAAAGCACTAGGCTTTGAGGTTAATATGTCTGTTCCCACACTATACCTTGGACTTCCCCCAGGGGATTTAAGCAAGAATGATTCATATTTACTAAAGTTTTTTATGGCAGCCAGCAAGAAAGCTATCATGAGATGCTGGCTTCAAAAACATGGCCCCTCTGTGGACATCTTCATAAATATTGTGACTCAGTTACATCATATGGAGCAGGTCACTTATAATCTGAGGCTACAAAAGGATGTAGGAGAAGGACATCAGGAAAAGTGGACCTGCTTCTTAGCTCAGTAACTTCAAAAATACCTCTTGCTTAAACCTGCCTAAGCAAGTGTAACTTATGCACATACACATTTACACTGTGTGAGAATGCATATTTATTTATGTATTCATTTATCATTTTTCCTCTGTAAGCCGTGACTCCCTGATCCTGCTGTTTGTGTTAAGACAGAAAGAAAGAAAGAAAAATTACATCCATTACAGCTAAGAAATCAAGGCAACAGAGCTGAATTAGTTGAACATATATGGAAAGAAAGAAAGAAAGAAAGAAAGAAAGAAAGAAAGAAAGAAAGAAAGAAAGAAAGAAAGAAAGACAGAAAGATGTGAGTGTTCCTTCTCTTCTATGAAAAAACAGGAAAAACGGCAACACCACCAAACATGAAGGTCCCCCAAATCATACATTTTGTAAATAAAACATTTGCATTTTATTTCAGGTGTTTGCTGCTACATCAACATCACATCTTCTAACCCTGGTCACTTGAAAGACCAAGAGATCAGGCATTTACAATAGGAATTTAATTTTTTTATAGGCTGGGTGTAAACTAAATCACATATCATATCAACAAAACTGAGAAAAAAGTTAAATAATAAGTTGTTTAATGGATTAATATAAGCAAGGGTGCTGGAAAAACTGGAAGAATGTGACAACACAAAAGTACAAATCATACTTTGCTTACATTATTCGCTACACTATATGCAGTTTATAGTATGAATCAACATTTTGCTGCAACTGCTGTAAGTCTGTATTTGTCCAAACTAGTTCATCTGACATATGTGAAGAATACCTGAAGATGTTTTTATTTGATGAAAACTCACTGCAAGAATGAAATAAACTCTAATTAATGATTTTACTCAATAAAATAACAAACCTAGTCATGGATAACTGTGCCGTAAATGATGGTAACAAACATGTGTTGGTGTGTTCTACCTTTTTTCATTGACTTTAATGCTTTTTGGCAGCTTTAGAAGGGAAATTATAACTAGTTTATTACTGAATATTATGAACAGATCCAACAATAGACACTGAAAATCATTAAAACAACAACAGTGTCTGCATTTTACAGGGAAGAGCAGGCTAACAGCAAGGTTATTAAGTATCTCATAATAAACCAGGCTCTGTGGCATAAATACATATAGCCTAATGACCTACAAATTTCAAGATATGGCATATTTTTGTACATCAATATATTTATTTTCCAGTGGAGAATCGCCATCTCTCCAAACATTTCTCTGCATAATTGATGAAGCTAGAGGAACATATGCAATAATAAAGTCTGGAATCGACATGCTATCTTTATTTGTGTGTGCTTGAGAATATTTTTTTCAGTTCATTGTCCCACCACATGAGCTGAAATCCATGAAACTCTTCATAATACTCCTCATAGAAATGGGTGTGGACGGCACGTTGATTTCTTTCCAGGGAACAGTTTTCCGTAAAGGAAGCCCTTTGGCATGGCGGTGGCATGCAAAAGGATGGAAGTTTGAGGATGAACATGCAAATCTGCAGAGAGCACTTGCAGTCTCTTCAGGATGTCTCAAAGTATTTGTCCTTTTAAAACAGGATCTAATCTTTAAAAAAACAAGAGTGTGATTATAATAGAAGTGGAAGTCATGAGAAATGACTTCCTTATCACTTGTGATCTCTGAAGGCCATGTCAGTATCGTGTGCTTCTCTGTACAGCTGTCAACCCTAATCAAAAACACACACACACCCAGATATCTTTACACACATCTAAACTTGCTGTTTCCAATCATGTGTAGGCCCATTTACAGTTCGAGAAAACTTTCAGCTGAGCTGAATGACAAGAACTAAACTGCCCTTCTCTCCAGTGCAGCTTCACAAACTTCCCCTTTCACTGTCACCAGCAAAGAGCTGAATGAGATATGGAGTTTCATTGAGAAAAAAAAAAGAGCACTGTGGAGCTATTATGAGAGTAGACTGTGAAGTGAGAGTGGGAACTGTCTCTGAGGGAATGTCAAGGTTAGCAAGATTAGTTTTACTTCAAAGGAGGGGGTGTATGTTTGAGAGGATTCATCTTAGAATTGAGATTTCATGTCAGAGTTATCCCCCTGTCTGTGCACAGAGAAAATGACAAATTCCCGGGTCAATGTTTTTGTCCAAATGGGGGCTCTCTGCTAGGGGCCAAAGAACCATGCCAGACAGTCAAAGCTTGACACTTGAGGGAAACAGAGGTGTCAGGCAGATAAAGCGCCCTCACTCTTTGCTGCTGTTCCTGCATGTGTCCTATGATAACACATGTCAGCCACTATCACACACTGCGGTCTGCACAGAGGTAACAGAGAGCGTCCAAAGCCCTGGGAAAACGTGGAGGAGCGTGAAATCACCTTGATCCAAAGATTCCTGCCGCATACCAGTCCACTGAACCCACCAGAGCACAGGGGCCCGGAGATGGGCAAGCTGCCACAGATAAAGAGAATGAGACAAAGAAAGTGAAAGAGAAAAGGTGCAGGGTAATAGTCAAGGTCTTTAATCCTGGAGATTGGTTAGAAGTTTAACATCGTCTTGTGTATTTCCTGCACATGATCAAGTCAGTTGTTCCATGAGGGAGGCCTCACTCAGATGTAAACACAGGATTTACTTTTACGTGCTGCTTTCAGGGCCAAGCTTGATTACAAGTTGCACATGCGCTCTGAGTCAAGCTAGCTGTTTGGCGTTACTGACAGCAGAGAAGAGGATGCTATGGCTGGAATGCTGTGGTGTGAACAGTGGTGAACACTCCTCCCTGTGCTGAGTGATAGCTGCTGTAGTTCAGCCAGATAAAGTGGCTTCTGTCAGTCACATGGTTGCATACTATATGTGTTCACATCAACTGATTACTTCCCGCTGGGAGTGGGCTAAACACCCATTCCCAAACACTGAGAGCAGGCTACGTACAGTTGATGTTCATGGGTAGTCACGTGTTCTTGCTCTTTCACATGCTATTCTGGTCATGCTATCAGCACCCCTCTATCACACTGTGTCACACTTCAAAGCCAGTCCATCACTGTCACTCACTGCAGAGTGGCTGAGGGAACAGAGGGAAAGAAGGTGCTTTCCAGGAGAAGTCCGGAAAATCATGTATGGCACCGGGGGAAAAACTCTTTGGAGCAGCCCTGCACCCAACACTTGCTGTGGTTTTTGTTACCCAGCAGAGGATAATTATAATTTTTGGAAATGTAAATCCTATTCACTTAGTGCTTGTGTAACTCCCACCATCAATCGTTACAATGTGATTGGAAGTCCTGTGGTGTGTCCAGTTAATTTGCACTCAATAAGGCAGCGAGATTAGAAAATAAATGGAGCATCATCAGATCAGCACAGGAAAGAGGGTGTTTCCCACACTGTGTCCTAGGAATGTTTTGGCTAAACTGAAAGCCATCATTCAAGCTAAAATGCCAACATTTGAGGAGACAATGATGGGACAGATAGCAACATCCGGGCCTGGTCTTTAGTCTGGGTTGTGAACACAAGAGGGTTTCTTTTCCATAGTTTGGGCTTGGGTCAGTGCTGAATCTCCCCCCTCCTCTATTAGGACTGTATACAAGTCTGACGTCCGGCAGCTTGCATCCCTCATTCCTACCAGAGTCTCAGAGAACATTGCCCTATTCTCCAGCATGCACTCAGGAGTAATAGACAGAGGAGGGTAGAGGAAGAGGGCACACTTGAAACAAAAGGGGGTCTATAAGGTGCCAGAACAAGGCATTGTAGCAGCCTGCACTGTAATGATGTAAAGAACCCTTAAAGAATGTGAAAAATCTCCTGGATTTGCATTATTAGGAGAACGCATAATGAACAAGGCTGTATTTTACATGGGTTATCTCAGACTGGCTCTAAAAGGTCCAGTTCTCTTTCTAAAGTACTTTACTAACACAAAATCTTCTATGTGTTGTGGGTGGGTATGGGCACATTTCACAAAATGGGAGCCTGGATTTGGTCATGAGCAGCAAGTGACATCGGCTGGATTTTAAGTGGGTGAGATCACATCCTTTCCATTTAACACTGAACAAACTTTAGAAGAAATCATTCGGTATCTGGATAAGATGAGCTTTGCATCTGTCCTATCCTTGCATAGACTGTAGAAAAATAAAGCACACATGGACAGAAATGTTCATGCTATGAAAGCACGGCATGCGTCTGGAAGAGAGACTGATGTTCTTGATGTGCACATACAGCTAGATTTCAGTCTGTTATATAACTCTGCCATGGGGGCCCCCTTGTTCTGTTCTAGCAGTCGGCTCTGAAGTTCCCCCAGCTTTTCTGCTCATTTTCCTCACAACACACAGATGTCTCAGGGCAGTGAGGAGAGTGGGGGGGACTGGGCTGGGGCCAAGAGGCAGCGGCTGCCTGTCACAAGTGAACAAGTGTGTGTGGTCAGAGATTAGGGAAGGAAGGACACAAACAAAAATTCCAGCGGAGGAGCTCCTGTGGCAGCTGTGGTTTTCTGAGTGTGAAGGATGCTGGACAACTGGACCGAGGTGATTGGTCAGTGGGGACATGTGGGTGTGTCCTGGCAGTGGCAAACTTCCTCTGTCTGATCTTAAATGAGAAGAGTGACAATTCATCAGGGACAGGATGTCCAATAGGAAGACAGATCCCTGGGGTAGATAGAAGTCCTTGCAGCTGGCCACTCAATGACCTTGGATCAAACAAAAGTTGGTCTTTCTCTCTATCCTTCTTTTCTCAAACAGTCTCTGTGCCCATAGAAAAACGAGGCATTAATCAGCAGCAGACGACTGAGCAGTTTCCAGTAAGTCATTTTGTATAAGTTTATTTTAAGGCAATGGGCCTCACTGTTCCACAAATAACATTGCTTTCTTCGTTCATTCACTTCCCTTCAGCTCTGCAACATTTCCACTCCAGCACACTTACATTTCCCTCTTGAGAGAGAGGAGGAAATGGGGGGCCTCACCATGTGAACGAAAGCTCTTTGAAAGTAGCTCTAGTGAGGTGATATGCTCCTTATAAACTGTGAGCAGGGAGGGATTCAGGGGTGGACTGCTGGGGCTGGGACTGTCTGGGAGCTGCCTGGCGTTTTCCTGTGTGTGATGCATGCTAACCCTGGGCCCCCTCAACTTCAGCAGCACCATAAAGAGGCCTCTGTAAGGCTGAGTCAGCTCCAGTCTTAATTCACCTCATTGGTCTCATTGCTTGATTAAATTCAGGAGCGTAGACTAAGAGGGCCCCTATTTCTTCTGAAACATGTAATATCATGCATGATACTGCATGGACAGAAATCAGCCTGTTATCAGTAACTATTAGATGTCAAGTCTGCTGTTGGTGCACTTAGAAACAAAAAACAGGTTGTGAATTACAGCCAAATGGAAAACACTGATGCACACAGATAACAAATGTCAGTATAAAAGATGAGAGTGAGAAATATTGTTCCTGTGAAGTAACTCTTTAACTGACTTTTGTCTATAGTTGCAACCATTTTAGTTCAGAGTAGCTACAGCATTTCTGCTGCAATACTGACTATCAGGATTATGGTTAACAAAAACTAAGAGTACAATTAAAAGTTAAATTAAAAAACTATATTTACAACCACAATTACAGCTAAAATACATTTTAATACATTATTGTTGATGGGTCTGTGCATTTGAGGATAGAACAACTTTTTTTTACAATACAGGACACTTAATATACAATTCTTTTCTAAATAATAGTTGACATCATGCATTGTTACATTCTACAATTTTAGCCTGTATAAATTAAGGTTTGATACCTGAAAAATTAAATATAACACTAAAAATGACTAAAACTTGCCTCTTACTCTAAATAAAAACAATACTAAAACTACTTCATACAATTGTAAAACTAACCAAGTTAAGAATGAAAATTAAAAACTAAACACTGTTGCTCTACTACACTTATCCAATCTAGCACATAAGACACAGAAAGACCATGTGAAAGGAAACAAAGCATATTTAGTGTGATATTGTCATGGAACAACCACCATAATTCAACCACAAACCATCTCATCCCTTAGCGATGCAAACAAACAAACACTTTTGGTGATGGTGAAATCTAATGTCTCCCTTCCATATTGTCTAATTTGACATTCCAAAGAGTCCCAGAAGAAAACCAAGACAAACAGGGGCATACCAGCCCTATCTGCAGGAAATGCCATGATACTAGTTAACACAGTGATGGCGTGGTGGCGGTTAAATGACGGCATCATTGTCCTCCAATCCCCTGACACCCAGCCTGGCTTTGATCCTGTCATGGCTGCAGACGAGCTGTGGAGCCAACCTGCTTGGTGACACCCAGGCCATTAGCTTCGGTCTGTATCCACCAGGGGGTTCCTGTCTGTGAACCTGCCGAGAAAATACACATACTTGGAAACATTACACAAATTATCTCTATGTATAAGATATGAGACAACACACTGTAATTGCCTTATCCTCTAATATAAAGATTAAATGTCTTAACTCAAGCCTCTTCCTGCAAATTATATATTTGTACATTCATAAAAATTCCACTATAATTTGTTATCCCCAAAACTATTTTCCCATGTCTTTTCCCTTTACAGATTACTTTTAGCGCAGCCTTTTTTAGCTCAAGGAGCACAAAATCCAGTTGAACAGGCTGAGGTTTAGTTCAGACATAGAAAGAGAGCAAAAAGAACTTCCACTTTGGACAAAACCAGTTGAAATCAAAACCTGGAGATTAGTCTTAATCAAATAACAAGCTTGAAGAACCAGATACCAGGGCTTTGTTACTGAGCAAAGAGCCCTCCGAGCAGGGAGAGGTGGCTCAGACTGATCATGATACAACAGGCTACATGCACACAAACTCATTTCTCACTTCTGGAAACATGACATTTGATCCAGCTGAACATTCCCACAAGGAGTGCCTTGTTTAGCAGTCTATCAGGCTTGTTAATAATAGTTTCAGCCCAGGAGAAAAGTTTTTCCTCTTTGCCTAGAGTCAACGAAACTCATCAGTTCTTCCCACCGAAAGTCTGGGAGGAACACGGTTTATTCTAATAGTTGTTCAGATGTCAGCTGTGGGCTGGACCACGCTGGGAAAAGAGGAGGTTCACAGAGCTGCTGCAGCCTAAAGCTGCGATGGTCCTGTTGATCCTAGGTCACTGCTTCCCAGGACCGAGGCCTTGTCCCTGGGAACCCTGCTGAAGTTCCGGCTACATCATTCTGCATCCTCAGCACTGTCTATAAAATCCTACTGTAGTGACCTACATACTGTCTGCATGACAAGATGTACATGTAAGACATGCATGCATAATGCTGCAACAAACATGATGAAATACCTGTAACTGCTCATCCTTCAACTAACCTTCAAGTAATACAGCTGTTATACAGTGCATCCTGGTCACCAGATAACAAAAGACTTTTAATTGTTTTGTCTTATTGTTTGTTTTAAAACAGGTAGACTAATTACTGCTGTAAACTTTCTTTAAATAGGGATGCATACTTGGCATGCATATAATGCTTTGCAAGATTCAACTGTATCCTACAACAACATCCTATGATGGAGCCCAGTACTGTGCAAAAAAACTCCTCTTTCAGTGTCACCATAAAACCTGCAATTACTCCATTCTCATGGAAATTAAGGGGGGGAGGGTGCTGCTTCCCTGACAACCTAGGATGTCTTTGTTTCTAAACTTTATGTAATCACTGATAACAGGAAGTAGTGAGGCATGTGTTATGGTCACAGCCACAGCCAGAGCTCAAGCCCTTGGTCAGGATTCCCACTGTCAGTGAGGAAATGAAAGCACAGGGAGGCTGTCTTTATGGTTAGGCCATGAAGACATAAATACTCACTGGGAGAAGCAAGATTTTCAGTCAAAGTGCATAAAAACTGATGAGTATGCAAAGAATGAATTGCACAAGATGAAAAAGCCTCACAGACTGAATTCCATAACTGCACAAAGCCAGTGAGACACAATGCAGCATTGGATTCATTCCCTTGACCTGGTAAAAAAGCAAACATTCTTGAGGAATGTGTGAAATGTGCAGCGTGGGAGGAGAGGTTTGACACATGTGGCTGTTTGCTAGACATGAAAAGTTGCCAAGGCTTTCAAGGTGCGGCTCCTCTCTCCACTCTTTGCAGTTGTGGCTGTCAAAATTGATATTTGTTCTTAGATGTGAGGGGAACTGTATATATTTGTTTCCCAAGGTCCCATTGTGTCACAATAGCCATAGGGAGGCTAACTGATTCCTGTGTCTAAGCTTATAATTAAAACATAACATCACTTATACCTGCATTGGTCGGTTGATTTTTTTTGGGTCACTGTTCCACATGACTTCTCAAACTCGTAAGTGGAGGTCAACGGCAAGGTTTAAGTGCAACGGTGTAAGACATTGCAAAACACAGAGACAGAACATGATGTCAACTAACAGACTGATGAGGCGCTATCAGCTTTAGGTTATGACTGCAGACTATTGCGGTTCAGCAGGGAGGAACAACAAAGGTATCAATGCCCAACAACAGCTGGGCAGGCTTCCTCTGGAGAGCTGTGCAGTCACACAACAGCCAACATGACATTTGATATTTCAGTGCACATGTCCAGTCTGGACTAATCGTCTTGACATGACACACAGAAGCATTCAAATCTACACAATGCAGAGGACACATGTCATTTTCATCCAAGTTGAGAAATGTGTTCATTCTCATCTTACAGATAAGGAACATAAATTGTATGACATCCAACTGGTTTTAGAGAGTATGCACAAGAGAGAGAAAGTGATAACACATTCCCTTATGCTATAATCATTTCCTCCCTCCGGCACAGTTTCTGCCTTGACAGCTAACTCACCAGCTGACAGAGGATGCACTGTGAAATGTACATCAACAGCAAAAAAAATAAAAGAAAATCTACAGAGGGACTAGGTTCACATTTAAAATCAAGCTATGTCCTGCTCTTTAAGTGGGGTTTCTGTAGCCACCTGTCCTTCAAAATGATGCTTTGTCCTCAAAGGACTTATGAAAGGAAGTGAAAAGACTCAGTCATTATCACAGTGAATGGTTTCACACCATCATAACTAGAGCTATGGTATGCTTCGCCAAACACTTCTCTCAAGAGCTGAATCAACATACACAAAAAAACTGTGAATGCAGTCTGAAAGTTCTTCACTGCATGTGAGCACTACTTATGAATTTTGTTGTATGCATCAATGAACTATATTTAATCTAGGAGGCCACAAAATGCTCTACATCTGAAAAATCAACTGAACTTCCAACAAGATCTGTATCTATTTATTTCAACAACAGCATGATGATGGTAACAACACTTATACTATGTTGCTGCCCTACCAAGCTTAACAGATCAGTACCTGACCAACCACTCAGAGTGGAGGTATTCAAAGAAACATTTGTATGAGAGCAATGCAGCTCCTCTCACAGTTTTGCACAGTCAGTTGTTTTTGCCCACAACTGCTGAGTTGCATTTCGGTGCTGAGAGAAACTCTAATGTTCCCACCACCTATGAGACCTCTTGTGACCATCTCTTCACAACTGACATTCATTCAGGTGTTACTGATGTGAAGAAACAACAATGGGATATAAACATGCAGTCGGGCACGTGCCAACACGCTTAGCACTGCACCCTCTTTTGACACAGCAAGAAAGCGTGTTTTCCCACACAGGCTTCAGACACCAAACATGTTCTCACAACCGTTCTTTTTGATGATAACAGGAAGGTTTTTGTAATCCTCTGCCTATACAAACAGAAGATCAGCATATGTCTGCTTTTGGGTACAACCACCAAATAGCAGGAAACAAGGTGGCATGACTGAGCAGCCTCTATAAAAGATAAAGACTGTGTTTTATTAGTAAAGAGCTATCCAACATCTCTGCCCAGTCCTTATTCTGTGTGTGTGACTGGCCACAGGGTACAACCTGTCTCATTCACAGATCCACTGCAACCAATTAGCCTTTACTCATGTTGCCACATCAAATAGCTGCTTAGAACTAATGGGATTAGTTGTTTTTGCACATTATTGTCCTGCTGATGTGATTTTTCATCTACAAGACACACATCTGAACCTGCAGAGGATTAATCTTCTTTCCAGATGTTTTATCCTCAGGCCACAATTCACATGTGCAAGGGATTTTAGAATAATGCCTTGTGGAGCTTTACATCATCTATCATAAGTAATGCATCCACATTGTGAGGCATTAGAATCTGTAAGAACTGAGAAATTGTTTGCTGATTTTAATATTATAAACAATCACTGGTCTAGGTTCCTCCCTAGCTCAGTGGTGCAACACTTCAGTCTCACTGTAATGGAACTTTGTGTGGGCTGAGATCTCTTTGACGTTGGGTCTCAGAAAACTTCCAAGAACACATGAAAATGCTTTTGCAATGTCATATAAGAGAGAATAGGCGCAGTTATCCAGCCGTCTACAGCGGCGGATTGTCCAGCAGATCAAACAGGCTGGCCTGGGGCGCATTATATCAGATTTCATTTTGAGTTGAGGCCCTTCATTCATTTCTGACATTTACAGTTGGATCGGTACACCCCTCTTCGAGGCCTCTTGGCTCTCAGTCTGCACTGAGGCCCCACCAGCCACTCTGGAAAAACCCAGTGCATCTGACTTGCATTGCCTGGCTCCACTTGTGTGTTCTGTTTGGCCCGTGCTGCTGGAGGAGGAGAGCGGGCCAATTACCAGCCGCCGCTCTGAGACCAATATGATGTCATACTCCCGCTCCGCCATAACAGGCTGCAGATGAGAGGGGCTGGGCCTCTTAGCAGCCTTATGCACTTAACGAAAAGCAGGAAAGCATAAAAAAACTCAAAATGGCATTGAAAATCCATGAACATTAACATTTTTCTTCATCTAAATGGACTCATTCTGCATTAAAGTGGTCCCTAATGCATCACAGTCTGTTTGTATCTCAACAGACTGGAGAGAGCGAGGATAATAGCTCAGTGTTTATCTCATAAGCGAGAGCACCTTGTTTGAATAAGACTGATAACAGCCCATGAGAAAACAGTGGGAATGACATTGTGCTTTAAGGCCTGTGTATGTCATGAACGTGAGGCGGAAGTGAGGTTTTAGAGGCATACATATTATCAGCATGCCACACCTGTAAGAAAAATCACTTACATGATATAGTTTGCTGTGCCCTTTCCTTTGCACTGACACTCCCTCATTCCTTGGAAAATCTAGTCAGCCAACTGAGTCCTCACATATCAAAGGAGACGGTTTAACAATGACACTAAAACAGGCGGAACAAACACTAAGATATACTTGTAAAGATACAGGCACATGCACTCATTCACACTCAAAACACACACTCACTAAACTCTGGAGACTACTTAAGTGCTATCCCAGAAGGCCGAGCATTTCCGAGGAAATCTTGAAGCCACATCAGAGAATCTGAAGGGGGCCTGTGGGCTGCAACAGATCTCCTCTCATTTCCCCATGTACTCCATCTCCAACGCCCCACAACCACACACTGCGTATAGGCTAACCCTCTGGAGATGATATATACCCCAAACTGATAACAAGCTAAAGCTGAGTGTATAAACAAATGGCAGTAGTTTAGGTAAAGCTGGAGTGTGATTTTATCGTTTGGCAATCAAGACAAAGAAAACCTTTGAGGAAAAAGACACCACCAAATATCCAGGTGTTATTCATCTGTAGAGACATTGCTTGCAAGTAAAGGAAACGTAAGTAGAAGCTGAAATTCATATATCAAATGAAAATGTGAAAATAAAAGGATAACCAGTGCTCATTACAGTATAATCCTCAGGAAGTCTTCCCATTTGACAGGAGATTGACTTCTAAAAGGTTTTGTGATTTGTGGTTACATAATTGGTAAAAGGAAAGCTGTGTGCATGCATCCAGATGTACCATACATTACAGCCCAGACTCAATACGTTTAACTAAAAATAATCATGTGTATATCAATATAGAAAATCTTGCTCTCACCACATTTCAACACTTAAGTTATGCTCTGTTTTGGACAATCTTAGACCACTCCACTCTGAGCTGACTATGCATTATCAGGTATGTCTGTTGGTATTTGTTTTGGGAGAGTGCAGAGCTTTGACAATAAATTCCTCTCTAAATCTTCACAAGCCTTGGTTCAGATATGGCTGAAGGGGAGGGTGAGTTAAACAAAGTCATCCACTTAACCTCAGCATATGGTAGTACAAGAATAAATGTGTTCCTTTGCAAATTAAAAAATTAAAGTATTAATAGGAATCATGTCATGAAGTCTCAGAATATCTAAGGGGGAAAGGGCCAAAACGTCCCATACAGGCTTAACCAAGGATATGCAGCAGCTATCTAGAGTCCCATCGTCCTCTTTCATGAAGGCTGACTCTGCTGTGTAAGAAGACCTCTACCTTGTCAATATGTCTTTGCATCTGTGTCATAGAGACTGTGTGAGCTATGCCCCGCTTCACATTCCTCTGCCATCCAGCCTCTGTCCAGGCTGGACTTTCCCACAGAACCCTAAACCCTGTGAATGAGAGTAGGCCTTTGTTTCAGGCATTTTTCATCCTGATCCCAGCAACTTCCCCATGGTGGAATGCAACAAGAATGCCAGCACCAGCTACCTGGCATTAGAGAGTCTTTGTGCGGAAATAGGAGAGGCTGAAGGAGAGAGCAGGTCAAAGAGGTTTGACAAAGGATAGCTCACTCTCAAGGTGCCCAGCCCACATTACAGAACGACTGAGTAGCAGGACTCAGGTCAGGACTCTTAAACATGTCAAGGTGCACCACAGAGAAGTGAAAAAACGACTGTGTGCATTTAAGCTACTTTCGGTTTGAACTCCTTCATCACACGTTTTTCACCTACTGTACAAATCATTACCTGGAGCACTGATGTAGCAACTGATTGGCATGCATACACAAGCACAGCTGAAATGTGTGTCTGCTGCAGTTAACAGGTTGTTGTGAGCTTATCACAAGCTGAGAGCCTTAAGGTGCAATTCCATTCATTCCTGCTGAGGCTGGTGAGAAGGATTTTTTTTTAAGTAGGTGACATTTAGACAAAGATTTATTGACACTATCTGATCATGATTAAATGAGTTTTTCCCTCAACAAGTCACAACAAGAGTTAATACTTTTACATATTTTTGAAGAGACAATCGATTTGTGGATGGGGCCAACAAAAAAAACACTGTATGAAAACCTTTAATGAAATAAGGAGACATTGATCCTGGAAGCCACTTGTGGAAGAGCTACAAGTGTGGAGGTGCACAAACACTATGATATACATGTTAGAGCAAGAGTCCTCTTTGAGGCAAGACTGACAGTTACCTGCCCATCAGTAAAGCCATCTCACCCGAAACCTGAGCAGCCCAGTTTCAGAGACGACAGCTGATCTTCCCTGGATCCTGGGTCTGATGATAAGGGGCCGAGATAAGGTGCTAACTGAAGGGTAACGACAGAGCTATGAAGACAAGGGTGGGCCATCAGGTCATATAACCCCACATGTTACCAGGGGGCCACAGCTCACCCCCAGTGAGCTTTGAAAGTCTATTTATAATAAATATAAATAACTTCAAAAACAACTGAAAGTGAACATGTATCATTAACCACTAAATAGCAGTGTCATTTGCCATTTGAAGTTGACCAAAAAGAAAGCCAATTAACCCCAACTGCAGTTCTGATCCAAACCAGACCAAATTTGAACCACACTTTTTCTTTGCTGTTCCCTTATAGGAGTTTGACTGCTGAATATCGTTTTTCCTAGAAAACTCGCAGATGATCTATTTATTATGCTCAGACTGCCAAGAATCTTGGGAGGACAACTGAACATGTGAGGAGAAGCAAACTCTGTGTTGACCAGACTCCCTTTCTCCCTCAGAGGGGAAATTTTATGAACTCACTGGGGAAAGATAAGACTTCTTCCTCGACATGACTGCTCATAGTACAGATTCCACTGAAATCACCTCAATATTTTCACAGACAAAATGTATGGGTTAACACCTATAGATAAGAAACATATCTGCACACACATGCTCCTGACATAATGTAAGTCAGGAGAAGCCATTTTAAAATCAGAGGTACAACTGAGTGAGTGTCAGGTCAGTTCAAAGCAGATCAAAATCAAGCCCTCCTCTGTCACTTTAAGGTTTACGTGAATAAGAGAGGGTGTTTTTACTCAGGAGCTTTTACCAAATAATGCAAAATTTTGTTTTTATGAAAATATATGTAGATAGTTTTAAGCTGTGCTCTCCTTTATTGGATTTACCAATTTTTTTAATAGAGGAGAAAAATCTAAGTCACATGCATTTCTTCTTTGCAATTTACAAGAACAGACTTCATGGTCACCGGACCTGCATATTAGACATGGAGAAAGCAAGAGATTCGTTTCCTATTTGAAACCTCATTATGCAGTGCAAGCAGGATTGCCACCCCTGAAGCATCCAGAGATGCTGTTAGATAACATACATAAGATCAGAGCAGATGAGGGACAGTCAGGATGGGGCTTGTTAAAGGGTCTCTGTTTTGGCATTACAGGGGAAACATCTTCCCTCACACATTCTTCTCATGGGGGAGCATTCCTGCAAAAAGTATGCCCAACCACCGTTCACATGTACTGTACTGAGTAGAAAAAGGGAACTGTGCAGAGACAGTGCCCAGTTTAATTTCTTTTTCGGGTTGTAAATGTATAACAGAAAGATATAGTCTGTAAATTTTGAACAAAACAGGCAGTTACAAATGCATCAGGGATATTCTTTGGAAAATGACATTACCAGTGATCATCATCTGATAGACGGAGAGCTGGAATACTTACTGGCTCTGTCACATTAAAAAAATATCAAGTCAGGCACAAGCATAGATCTAAGCCTGTAAAACCCTCCACAAGAAAAGGGAAAATTTAAGAGTGGTTCTCAAATAGCCAAATTCCATTTTCTCCTCGACGCATCTCAGTGGTGTGCTCACCTAGTAACTGGTAAACACACATCAACAAAGACCAAAAAGCATTAATGAACCACAATATATTCTCCAAAGAAAACACTCTAGTGTTGCAACACTGCAAAGCCTGAAGAATAGAATTACCAGTGTTATAGCCTATGTGCCCACTTGGACTGTACACTAATGTGGTTTTTATGCATAAAACTTTTACACTATGGGAGAAATTATTTTCTGGGCAACACCTGACAGAGATAAAGACAGACTTTCAAGGATTACAGGTGTAATAATCTGTGTGCGTAACCACATCCAGCAGCCAGACCTGAACCTCAAACAATAGAGACAAAGACCTCATACATGTGACACGTGCTTGAAAAGAAGACATCCAGACGTTCAGTCAGACTTTACACTGGTCCTCAGGGTGTGTTACTTACATATGTCATGCTGATACATTGTTAGCACCTGTGATGTGGTCAGTGTCATGGACAGGTGCTCATTTAACATCTACCTGACACATGGCCATTAAACATAAATAATTAACAAACACTTACAAAGGGAAGAATCAGTTTATTGAAAATCAGGCTTTATTACTGTATAATCCTCCCAAAATGCACTTGTCTACAGTTTCACACAGTCTACTTGTTGACAATCAGGACAATTGTTTTTTGAGGTTGCGTACACCAAATGTGCACCATTATACAAACACAAGTATGGAATAGTAGTAAAATAATAGTATAAGTACCTTTACTCTAGTATTGCACCCAAGTTTAATCACTTGAAACTTACTGCCATATTTGTGCATGATTAAAAAATGATGGATTTCATTGATTTAACTACACAAAATTATAGAGAAGTGAATTAGCCCAATCTTAAGCAATTAAACCCCTGAAAGACATAAATGTATTTTTTTGTTGCTGCTGTTGTTCACTGTGTCTTATTGTTTACTGTATTGTGTATTCATTTTGTGTTGCCTTCAAAGATGTATGTATGTATGTTTTTTTTTACTTTTCTGGTATGCCAATGTAGGTGTGTATGTATGAATGTATGTGTTTGTGAAGATGATAAATGAGGTTAACTGATCCAATGTGGAGAAGGGGTGGGATTAAATAAATTATACTTCTTCCCACTCCTTTTCGATTGTGCAAATGAAGTCATACTTTGTTTTCATGTATATGTATAGGTTTTTGTTTTTTGTTTTGTTTACTCATAATCCTTTTCATTTGTAAACACTAAGTAGGATTACTTTGTTTTGTTGCATATTCAAAATCAACTAAACTAAAAAAAAAAAAAAAAAAGACTTGATGCTTTAAGATTCAATATGTAAAACTGTGGTTCAGTTGGAGACTGTTTGGTGCTGGAAGTCAGTCTTTTTTGACATTAGCTGACTCTATAAGGTAATAGTGGCTAGTGCTCTACACAGTTGAGGCTGCAGAGAGGCAAAACAGGCACTAAAAAACTTAAAAACTTTGTGCAGAGAGTCAGACCCACGTCCTCTATATTAAAACCAATCTGTAAGGTTGTCGTGCATGTCAGCATGTTGTTAGGTTCAAAACAGTCATATTTATGTTTCAATTGTAATTGTGTGTTTTTAACCTGTCTCTTTTCCATTTTTGTAAAGCACTGTGAATTGCCCTGTGTATGAATTGTGCTATACAAATAAATCTGCCTTGCTTTGCCTTGCCATATGCATCATACATAGAGTGAACTTACATTGACCCTATTATTTCCTATACATTTTTTCTCAGTAGATATCATCAACTTGTTTTCTCCGGCATCAGCTTTTTATTTGCACTTCAAGTTAATTAGTGGTAAACACCTAACCCTATGTGTGACAGTGACTCAAAACTAGACGTAACGTACCCATCTAACTCTGGTTCTGTGCTGTGAGCGTGGATGGAAGATAGCTCCTATACCAAACGCTGTGCCTGTGTTGCATGGCAGTGAGATGACTAAGCATGAGGCCTGCTGCCTGTGGCACTGTGCAGACATGTTCCATTCTGTCAGACCTCTGCAGCACATAGGCAACATTTCACACGGTCCTCCAACTCCGTCTGAAGCCATTGGGAACTTCAGAGGCTCTGCTGACAGCCTGCAACAAGCAATCATTCTCCAACTGCAACGTTTCACTTGCTTTTAAATTGTACAATCATTTCTCTATTAAAACCTCAAAACAAATATATATTGCACAGGCACTTTGAAACATCAGGTCTTTATACATTCTGAAGTGATGTTAATACACTAATAAAAGGAGAAAAATATAAGTAAATGCCTGGGCTTTGTGACAAAACAATCCACACACTTAGCATCACATGATTAAGGATACTTTTTCCTGTTTTTGATGGTCTATTAGAAAAAAAAGTGTTTGCACTGTTCTTTGTGAGTGACTCAGTGTCAGGAAAATGAACACTGAGTCCTATTGCAGGTATTTCCCCCCAAACAGTGAATATCAAAGCTAAGCATTCTCTTTAAACCAGCCCCCAGTATCATTCAGAGCGTCCAGTGTGTGTGTGGTCTTAGAGTGAAAACCTAATCTGTGTTTTGAGTCTTCAACACCACCTACTGGTCTCTGGCAGAAAACAAATTGATGGGAATACTAAATGCTGGTGTGTGATCTCTGAGTTTTCCAGACGGCAATGGTAAATACATAATAAGTCCATTTTACATTAAAAACAAAAAGAACTAGAAAAGCACTCGGAGAGCGCAGACCTCCACCAAGACAAATCACCCCCACACCCCCAATCACTACCAAAATGTAATCATTTGTTCCTTGTGCCATGATCAACATTTCCTAAGAATTTCATCAAAATCTGCCCCCCCCGATCACCACCAATATTTTATCATTTGTTCCTTGTGCCAGTATCAACATTTCCTGAAAATTTCATCCAAATCCATCCATTACTTTTTGAGTTATCTTGCTGACAGACAAATAAACAAACAAACAAACAGACAAACCCCGATGAAAACATAACCTACACCGTTCCTTGGCTGAAGTAACAAATAAATAATTTCAATCAATTTGCTGTATATGTTCCTAAATATTCCTGTGATGTGATCTCCATGTTGATCCTGACTCAGCCACCGTTCCCCAGATGAATGTATCCTTATTCATCCACTCAGCTGGAGGATGCTTGTTCTCCCTCTGGTTGCTCGTCTCTTCTGTACATTAACATGTATGCCGTCTGTCTGTGAATATAATAGCAGTGAGTGTATTAAGACTGAGATTAATTATTTGATATCTGATGACATCTAGCAGTAAAGTTACAGACCCTCCACAACAGTGGCCACAAAAATGCACCCAGGGTCTGTTTTTATCCATTCTGGGATTTTTTGTGAAGGTATTATGAACTTTACAAACATAGTAGCAGTCATGCAACTTAATGCTGGATGCCATCGACTATAAAGCCGGAAAAAGGAGAAGACGTCTACGCTAAGCCACTGAAACATGGTGGAATGCCTCTGATAAATGCAGCTTACTCTCAGGTAAAGCATGGATAAAGTCATTATACATAAATCAAAATGTATAGTATTAAAGCATATTCCACTTCTGCTCTTAGGTCCTCCTAAACAACCTCTAAGTCTTACACACAGGAGTGGATGCACTGCAAAAAAGGGGTGTCTAAATACAAGATAAAAAACACCTAATCTGAGGAAAAAGGTACTCAAAAAAAGTGAAATATCTGTCCATGCAGCAAGATAATTTCTCTTGACAAGATTTCTTGAATTAAGATTGTTAAATCTAGAAATAAGCATGTCTACAGATGCAGGAACACTTCAAATAAGAAATTAACTCAAGATTAATTAAAACAAGATAAATTATCTAGCATTTCTAAATCTAAAGTGTTTTTTATGTTGATAAGAACCAAATAATTTGCAGTGTGTTTCTTAAAGTTGTGACAGTAAATGAATAATGGAACAAGGAAAATTGCAGTGTAAGATCAGCTGTTGTCAAACAAGACAAGTTGTGTTCAGAAGTTTAAAAGCCCTAATGGCAAAAAGACAGTCACTTTTACTGAGTACAATAAGGCATTGTCTTAAGATCTCAATAAATCAGGAGAAAAAACCTCTACAATGTCAGCAGGGTCCAAGCTTTTAAGGCGTTTACATGTTATCAATAAAAACATAATTTTACTCTAAAAGCAAGCAGTGGCCAGCGTAAGCAGGGTAAAATGGGAGTGCTATGTTATTGGCTCTGCTAATTGCTGAAGGCATGGCTGCTGTGTTCCACTGTTGTTCAAGGTAATACATTATTTATCAAATCTGATGCGGAAAAGTAAAATTTTCAATGTCACAACAAATAAACATAAATAGATATACCTCAGCACAGGTTTTTGGGAGTTTCACCAAAGATCTCACTCAAACTATGCACAGCTGTTAAAGCACCTATTGTCTAAAAACTGTTGTATTCTTAAACTTTATGTTTTCAATCAAAATAAACTTTGCTAGTCATAGAAAAATCCAAATCAGTAGTACTTCATGTGCTCTTTGGCACTCCATTATCCTCGTGCATTGTTTTCAGAACACAAAACATGGAGAGAAATCCACACGTAATTAATGTGTTACTGTTAATAATTAATGTCAATTTACCCCAAACCTCGTCCTCCATACACTGTCTGCACTTCTTTCCAGGAAACCTATGTGTAGAAGCAAATAATATATTTGCGTGAAACAGAATTTTACTTATTATAATAAACAAATTTTACAACGTGAACAGTTTTATGTGAATTGCAGTGTCTATGTAATATAGCATAATGGAAAAGGGATCTATTCCTTGTGGTTAATTATGAAGAGTCTTCATTAGTTAGTCCAATAACTCCAGAACCAAAGATGAAGCATATGAAAGTTAGAGGATATTGTCAGTGGTCGTACCTCCACTACATGGCTGTCATCAGCATGGTACCAGCACTGGGTTCCTCTGGGACGGACAAAGGCGGTATAGTGTCCCATCATCGCAGTACCTGAATGCACTACAACTGCATACAGGGTGTAAGTGCAGCCATTCTATAAGAAAAAATCAGTAGTTTTTAGAAAACAAATATATATGGTATATATAGATGATCAACAAAAAATTTGTACCTGGACAAAATTTGTGGAGAAAGCTTCTTTAACCGTCTCTGAAAGGTCAAGGGTTTCTGGAAATGTCACCTGACAGTTAAGTTTCTGTGTGAATCCATGACTATTTCTAAACCGCTTCAGGTGCATACACAAGACAGGAGGCAGAGAGAGCAGCTTGACACCCTTCAAGAGAAGAAAAAATGTCAACTATATTGGTTTTTATTGAATATAAGCACTGAAACCAAGTCTCACCTGTTTAGATGGAGTCTTCCTCCCACATTGTGCACAAAAGCAACAATTTCTGCCTTTGAGCTCATGATGCTCAAAGAAGGATTTCATGCATCCTTCCTGAAACAACAAATGCAATTTTAAATTCAGGTACAGAGATTCCAGTAACTGTATAACAAAAAACTGATAAAACAGAGACTGCACCAGAGAATTGTGGGAGTCCTTGATATGCAGAGGCATGTTGAGCAGGTAGCTGGTCTCAGTTTGGACAGAGGAGCATTCTAAACACTGTAGATGGGTCTCCACTGAAATCTTGTACAAACTGCAGATCTGAAAAGCCTTAGCAGGAAATCATATGCAAGTTAATATACTGTCAATGATCCATTCACTGTTAAAAATAGACAATTCAAATGATTAGACACTAACCAGAGACTTGTCATCCATCTGCTGCTGGATACAGTTCAGAATGAACAGGAAGACCTCATCAGCATCATGTTGAGTGTGAACTGCAAATGGTCAAGAGGTGTTGTTTGGTGAATGATACCCAACATGTGACATTTATGGTGGACATGCGGCCCTTACGTCGAACATTGTTTCTGTCCAGACAGTGTAGGAAGTCATGATGAGGTGATGGCAGATGGTGATTGCTCTGCATGGCTCCAAGGACTCGCTTTAGCTGCAGAGGGACATTACGACCATCTGCTCTCACACCAGCTGCTTCCCACCTTGTGCAATTCATACATTTTCATTAATCTGAACTTTTTCCAACCATAAATTCTGTGGTATTCACACATCAGAAGCTCCATATACTTACTTATCTAATAGGTCTGCTAGTTCCCAAGTAGCAGAGAAAGTCTGCAGTAAAGTGTTCACACAACAGGACAGATGATAATTAGTGAGGCCTCGCATCCCTGTAAAAAAAAATCATCAGAAAAGGTCAAATAATTCTATCTCTGATCTTTAAACCAAACACATGGTCCTCCTACCGACCATCAGGTGCCCACTTCAGTGCACAGGCAGCAGTTTGTTTATCCTGAAGGAACTAAAACTCAACCATCCACCTAATGTAAGCAAAAAATGTTTGCTTTCAGTGTCACTGTCACTGCCACTGCTACATACATGAAGGATTTATTGGTTGTAAAGACAAAAATAATGGTATTTGACTATAATAATATATAAGAGTCGTTGAAATGAATGGAACCACAAACTACACTGTACTGTTAACACAGAAACTATAACTCAGCCATAACAGTGGGTCTGAAGAACATCTGGACCTGGGAGGGGACCCAAAGAATTTCAGATCAAGAAAATGAAACATCAACCAAAAAATATATAGTCAGTCTTGAATTTAGATTTCTTTTAACTCCCTTCCTTCAACAGACAGTGTTAAATAATGTAAACAAACAGTGAAACTGGTGATAGATTTCATAATTGTATCCCATCCTGCAGAATTCCACATACAGATGGTTGTACCCTGTGGTCAGCCTCTCTATCAGAATGTGTTCTACCTGTTGTGCTGAAAACTGCTCCCCCCTTCCCAAGACAGCCATGAAGAGGACAATGTGCACCAAATTCATCCTGTCACAATTTGCTGAGAAATGCTCCCTGTTCACTCTGGCTCATTAATTTTACTCCTTTCTAACGGTAATGTATGAAATTAATTGTGAATTATTCAACCTAACACCATCATAGCTGTATAGCAATTAGGCCTTAGTAACCTAATTAATAATATTGTAAGATATTGCAGTTATGTTTTTTTATCTGTTTAATATTAAAGAATGTGCAAACTGTAAGGTACATAAAACTTTCAAAAGTTACATTTTAAATACACAACACACAAAATATATCATAAAAACAGATACTGCCGAAAACTACATCACCCGCGGCTGGGGATGCAGTTTACGGCAGGGAGCAGAATTCGGCACAACACCACTCACGGCAGGACAGGCCCCTCATACTCGACGAAAACCAGCTGTTGATTCTTAACATCAGCCCCGATTCTACCGTCTTTACCGCTGAGAGGAAGACGACCAGGAGGGTTTGTTAGAGTGAAGTTCTCCACACAATTACGACACTTCCAGTTCAGTTTCGTTTTCAAACTTTTGTCGGAATAGAAACTTATGAGCCACCGTAGAGAAATATAAATATAAAAGTGATCCTGAACTGAAGCACAGACTGATGACACACATTTATAACCACTGCATTTGTCACGTTCTGCAGTTTTAAGGGGTTTCTTTAAAGTTGTTGTGTTTTTCTACTACAGTTTATAGTATTATTATTAATAAATCACAACAACCACACTTCAGTAAATGACAGTGTGATAGTATAGACCAGGGGTGTCAAACTCATTTTAGTTCAGGTCCACATTCAGCTAAATTTGATCTGCAGTGGGCCGAACCAGTAAAATAATAACATAATAATATATAAATAATGTCAACTCCAAACTATTCTCTATGTTTAAGAGCGAAAAAAGTAAATTTACATTATGAAAAGGTTTACACCTACATACTGTCCTTTCAAACAATGTGAATAACATGAAGAAACTGAAGTGTAATGTAAGTAAGTATAAGTGTAATTTTAACAATATTCTGCCACAGTTCATCATTTACACATGTACATTATAACTTACAGATCACAGTGGATCTACAAACACACAAAGCACTTAGTAACAGGTGGAATATTGTTAAAATTGTACACTTCTCTTTAGACATTTCAAATTGTTCGTATTTGTTCAGGTTATTCACATTTTTTGCGAAATAATACGTTGTTTTAGTGTAAATACATGAAAATATGTACATTTACAAAGAGAAAAATTTGGAGTTGTCATTATTTATATGTTATTATGATAGTATTTTACTGGTCTGACCCACTTGAGATTGAATTGGTCTGAATGTGGAACCTGAACTAAAAGGATTGTTAATATTTTAGTGTAATTTTTGCATTTCACAAATTCATCCCAAGGGCCGGACTGGACCCTTTGGCGGGCCGGATGTTTGACACCTGTGGTATAGACCATAATCTAAAACTAGGTTAAACATACAGGTTTACTGTATATTTGTGGGTATCATCCTATCTTGTTGAATCACTCACAAGACAGAAAACATAAATACTAAAGCTCTTATTTTATTGTATTCATTATAAGTGACTGTTGTGTAAATGTGATATATTGAATTGTGTTCTGACATCAAATTTACACCAACCAACTCTGGTAACACTGGATTTGATAATCCTGGATCATTCACTGGATTGGTTAACTGTTTAATCATAAATCTGTGTTGTATGATTAGTTATTTGTTATGTGCAACTATTCACAAGAGAGAGCTCAGCGACACACTGAAACAAAGTTGTTTATTTATTCATTAGGTGTTGCTTCAATATGAGCAATATACATATACAATCTGCTCATGTACACTGCAAAGATAAAGGACTTAAACGGTGATGAAACCACTTAATTTTATCTGTGGGTCATGTTTCCACTGTCTCCACGATGGATACAAAAAATATACACCCCCTTGTATGTTTTCCCCTCTTTTCCCCACAAAAATGTACAAAAATCTTTATATAATGTCAACTAACTATGTACTGTAAAATAAGTGAATATATTAATATTCACCTCCTTGAATGTGAATGACCTAATTAAAGAGAGGACCAGATAGCCGGTGCTCGTTGTCTCTCAACTTTTGACGTGGAGATGTGCCTCAAGTGAATGTAGTACAAAGACACCAGTGTCTGGAAGGTCCAGAAATCTGTTAATTTGGGTACAATTATTCCAGCAAGACATAAGAACACTCAAAGTAGCAAAAAAAAAGAACCTGAAAAGTACAAGTCAAGGGATGGATTAAAAAAAAAACTTTGCTAAACACTCCCTGGAGTTCAGTTAAATCCATCATTAAGAAATGCAAGGAATATGACATGTAAATCTGCCTTGAACATCCCATCCTCATAAAGTGAACGATTGTGTCAGAAGGAGACTAGTGGGGTGGCCACAAAAACACCAGTGACTAATCTGAAGGAGACAGAATCTTCAACAGCTTAGATGGAAGTGTTCATTATGGCTCTTCACCAGTTAAAGCTTTATGGAAGATTAGCAAAGAGGAAGCCACTGTTGAAGAAATCTCTACAATTTTAACCAAAGGTATGATGAGCTTTCTGACTGAGACCCATCCACACAGTCTTAATGGCTGTGATTGTGGTCAAAGGTGCATGTACTAAAAACTGACATCCACAGGGTGAATATTTATGCAGTCACTTATTTTAGATTATATGTTTTAATTATTTGACATTACTTTGTAAAAAAAAAAAAAAAAAAAAAAAAGTTTTAACATTGACATTAAAGTGGTTTTGGGAAATTCTTGTTAAATTATATTGACCATGAGTCAATTTATGTAAGCAACCAAAGGATTAAACATATTTTCATATGCACTGTATCTGCACTTATTTTGCTGAGAACCTAATAGAATTACACATTGATACGTTGAAGCAATAACAAAATGTAAAGCAAAGAATGAATTAAAACATTTAAAAAAACGAAAACCACAAGAAATTGGAACATGCTGTGATGTTCCGTTTTTGTTTGTTTGTTTGTTTGTTTGTTTTACAGTCCTTTGTTGTGATTGAGAGCCTGATAGTACGGTGCAAACATGGCTCTCCACATCTGTTTGAGCAGCTGATGAAGTTTGGAAATCCACAGGAATGAAGAAGGAAGAGCTGCAAGTAAAACAAACAGAAAAAAGAAATACATTTAGTTGTAATGTTTAACATTTAAACAAGTCTAATTATGACTTAACAATACCATGCATGTTTTGTCCAACCTGGATCTATTCGAATTAACAGCATATAAAGAAGAACAGCAATGAGACAGACTTTATGCAGTAGGAATGATCCAGAGCCAGTAACCACCAGTTTTCTGTAGAAAAATCTGAGCATGGCTTCCAGTTTGTGGAATACAGCACCTGTATAACAGAAACAAGGCAGAGACTTGAACTATTTGGATTCATCATTTGTATTTACTTGAATATCATTATGGCTGACATAAAAACCTTGAGGTGAGGCTAAAGGTGAAGGGATCTCAGAGCTTTGGTTGCTTGTTGGATTCAGAGGGGGCTCGTGACTGCAATGCTCTTTCTCTTCAACAACATCCAGCGCCATCTGCCTCTGTTCTTCAGTAAACGCACAACTTCCAACTTCACCAACAATCATCTCTCGTGCTTCCTCTATTTGTCCAAGAGGTAAAAGTACATGCAGCAGGTACAGCTCTGCGACCGTACCAAATCCTGCTACTCTGCTGTTGGACAGGCAATGTAACCACACTCTGGCTGCCTCCTGAATCCCTGCTGGCTCTTCCACCTTAGAATAAAGAAGTATGCTGCCAAAATAAGACAGACCAATATTAGAAAATAGTTTTATTTCTTTTTAGCAAACACCAAGTACAGAGCCATAAAAACATAGGAAATGAGGAAGTTTCATCAAATGTCCTTGTGGTCCAAAAAAAAAGGTAAAGGTATTAAAGGAGTGACATTGTTCCTTATATGTGCAAACGTCATAATATAACTAGTTATAGATGCAACAAATTAAGATGTAATTAAAATGGGTTGTAGAAATCCACTCGATTTTTGCCAAAATGAATATAAAGATAGCTTTGCAGCACCTGGAGGGTTCAAATTCAAACTTTACAAACTATTAAGGTCCCCAAATAGACAAATAAATGTACTAAAGACTAATAAAAGTGGGTTTAGCAAAATATGACCCCTTTAAGTATCAGTTTTACAGAATTGGCTGGATAATGTCAAACCATCTATGTTGTAGACACACAAATAGATTGTTTTTGCTCAGAAGACTGTGCTCAAATTATTAGTATTTTAAGAACACTGTAACTTCAGCATCTAAACAATTAAAAAAAAAAAAAAGTCCATATGTGCACCAACATAGCAGCTATTTTATGATTTGGAGGATGATCTTTGTTTTTACCTGTCTGTGTTGATTTTTGTTGTGTAGTTTATTTGCCAAATTGTCAGTTGGTCTAATTGTTGTTATATTTAGTTGCTGTCTGAGGCTATTATCTGAGTTATGGAGATTATTATTTTCATTTTATCACTTAAAGAAAAGGCTTAAAATAGAATGACTAAAAGAAAGAAAGATTTTAGACTCTCACTAAAATGGCTCCCTGTTTTATATTGTTTTCATTTCAAAATTCTGGTGCTAACTTTCCACGCTCTACATGGCCAGGCCCCTGCATACATTGCTTCCCTGATCCAGCCCTACAGCTTGACTCGTAGCTTGAGGTCTTCAGAACAACACCTGCTGATGGTTCCATGCACCTGTTTTAGCACACGCGGTGACAGGTCTTTTAAAGCTGTGGCACCATGTCTATGGAATGACCTGCCTCTACACCTACGGTCCATGGACTCTGTAGAGAGCTTTAAAAAAACACCTCAAAACCCTCCTGTTCAAAAAGGCTTTTTAGTTTCCCACCTGACCCAGGGCCACCACAAACTGATTACACTTTATGTATTCATCATAAAGTACTCCATGTGTCCCCCAGTCTCTCTATATCTCTATCACTCTCCCTTTTCTCCTCCTTTACTCTCTCTCTTTAACCCCAACTGGTCAAGGCAGACGGCCATCCTTCAGGAGTCTGGGTCTGCTCGAGGTTTCTGCCCGTTAAAGGGAAGTTTTTCCTCGCCACTGTCACCAATCACAAGTGTTTGCTCCTGGAGGACTCTGTTGGGTCTCTGTAAACTTGATTTGATTCTGATTTGACTTGATAAAGCACTTTGTGACTCTGTCTGTGAAAAGTGCTCTATAAATAAAATTTACTTACTTATTTACTTACCTTTGAAAGACATAGATGCAATGTATTGTTTTTGATATTCTAAACATATGAAGATGGAGGCAGCATGTATTATTATGTAATGTGAGCTTTCTTTTAACATTTGTCTTTTAAAGACTGTTTTAGTTATGTGACATGTAATACAGGCATGTATCTATGTATAGCTTGAATAAGAGTTTTAATTTTAGAGAGCTTTAAGACATCTATCTGCAAACCAACAAAAACAGAATATCTGTGTTTAAAAGAGATTAACAAGCAAAAAAATCAATGCAGTATTTTGTTCCATTTAAATCGATAGTTTCCATTTCTGCGAATGCTTAGCCTTTACATTATACAGCATATTATATTTATATTCATATTACATTCATATATTTCTTAGTTTATCGTGTACTTTCTATTTGTTTTCTTTATGCTGTTGTCCTTTTGTTGTCTGGTTGTGTGCAAGTATCCGGAGAAGTGCTACACAATACATTTCACTGCACATTGTACAGTGTATGATTATGTATGTGACAAATAAAGCTCATTTGATTTGATGTCCTGCTATTTGTGGATGTGTACGCCTGGTGCTACTCACCACATCTGCATTATTTTAGCTGGTATTTTCTCATGGTGCTCGTATTGCTGAAGGACCCAAGAAAGGACATCATGCCAGTGATTCATCTCAGCCAGTGCTTGAATCCCCAAGATGCAGAATCCAGCCTTTAACTCTGCACACCTATGAAGACACAACATCAGGGACCTGAACTAAGAGTTATTCAAGGTGATTCAACAAAATGTGAGGTTCAGTCTTTCACCTGTTGTCCTCTTCCTCCACATTGTAGAGACTCTGAAGGGCTCTGTCGCAGGTGTCAAAAGCTGTCTGAAAATCTCTGTGAACCATGAGTTGTTCTGCAGCTGTGTCCAACATGCTGACCATCGGAGTTAAACTTGAAGGAGGTGGAGGGCTGCAGAGTGTGGTGAAACTATTTGACGTGTTGCTCATGACTTTAAAAATAACGAAATATAAAAGTAAGAGTAGAAGAGAAAACTAATTAGAATGCTACGAGTTTAGTGTGGAATGGTTGTATTACAAGTCAAATAACCACGTTTCGAGGCTTGAGTTGTACATCTCCATCTTGTTTACGGTGCACAAACACAGACTTCCGGGATTTAGAACTGTAGCCAATCAACATTCACATTGTTTAAACTACGTACGCCAACCAATCAGGTTACAGTTTCTTCAACATCATTTTTTTCCCCCAGACTTGTAAACACGTGTATCGGAGTCGCATATGTTCCTGTCGGCCCACGGAGAAATTTCAGCATCTAGTATAACATTCTGTAAGTCACATTAATTGTTTACGATTTAATGGGATAAGACAAATTCTGTTATAGGTTATTTCGTAAATTTACCTTCGTTTAGTGTTTAGTTTCATGTGCAGTGTCCCACATTGCCTCTTGGTTAGCTAACAAGCTAGCAAAGTGTTTACCAGCCGCACTCGTACTTTAACCTAGCTAATTTGGGAAATTCAATACAGTTATAAGATTGCCTCTGTAACAGTCTGTTGTTTTTTGGCAATGAAAAATACAGTGCCGGGGAGCTACTTAAAGCCTTTCCAAAAGTTTTCTAAAACTACATTTGTAGCAAACATTAGGCCTTTCAATCATGTTTGTCAGTATTTGTCAATTACACAAACGCTGGACTCTATAAAACAACTGTACAAGTGTTATGTTAATATTCATTTGTGTATTTGTATTTCTAGTACATTCTTGAAATGGCAAAAAGTCTAAGAAGCAAATGGAGAAGGAAGATGCGGGCAGAGAAGAGAAAGAAAAATGCTCCCAAAGAATTGGCCCGACTCAAACAAGCTTTAAGTAAGGATAATAAAGGAGAGGCTGTCATGACAGACATGCAGGAGATTGCCACTGTGGTGCCAGCCGACAAGATCAAGAAACAGTCCGATGTTGAAATGGAAGAGGAACAGGGAGATGGTAAGTGAGGAGTTGACAACGTGGTCTTAAAGCACTGTCCATGTTTAATGGATGTAGTCACATTATTTTTGCTCTTCATATCTGTCTGCCATAATTTATCTTTATTAGATTTGTGTTAAGAGCTGTGAATCTGCAAGTTATAATTCATACATAGGTACTGGAAAGTGGCGTTGTGTGTAGTATATAAGGGAATTTGAGAAGAACTAATGGCAGAGAAGTAAAAATAAGAACCATTGGTACTGTAATATTTGAATGCTGTTTTGATAATTATTGTTTAGTGCAGGGGTGTCCAATCCTGGTCCTCAAGGGCCGGTATCCTGCGTGTTTTAGATGTTTCCCTCTTCCAGTCCATCTGACGGTCATTATCAGGCTTCTGCAGATCTTGATTATAGGGCTATCATTTGAATCAGGTGTGTTGGAAGAGGGATACATCTAAAACATGCAGGATACCGGCCCTCGAGGACCAGGATTTGACACCCCTGGTTTAGGGGCATCACATCACAGAAAATATTGCACGCATGCTTATTGTTTTACCTTTTGCCCCTAGATGGAAGAATGGAAATGGACAGCAAACGCAACAAGAAAACTCTGTTGAATGAACATGGACAGTACCCTGCATGGATGAGCCAACGACAGGCCAAGAAAATGAAAGGCAAACGGACGGCTAAGAAAGGTGCATCAGGCAAAAAGAAGAAGGGCATTGCCTGGTGAAACAGGAGAAACTACCATAAGAACTAAGACCTTTACTTTGCCTTCAAGACTTTTGATGCTGAACCCTTGGATCATTTCAAGTGTTCTTTATTTTTACATGATAAAGTCAACTCTGCTGTTGACTCTCATTCTGGTCAGCGGATTACAATATGGTTATACAAAAGAACCTGCTTCTGTTCATTAATTCACTGCAGGAAAATGTTTGCTCTTATGGAGCAACAACTCCGCTGTGGATTCAGGATATGTTGAAAGAGAGTGAGACCTGTGCAAAAATGTGTGTTGCTTAGCAGTGAAAGTGAGAAAAGGTTGGAACTTTCCACATTCATCAAAACATTAATTTACAGTCTTGCTCTGTTGAATATATTTTGGTATATTTCTTTAGATGTTTTATTTCACAATGTAAATGACAGTACAATAAAAAATTATAGCCCTCAAATGACATGTTTTCCTATAGAATATTTCATTGACTCAAACTAGGTCATTTCAGTTGTGTGTAAAGAGTAAGTCATTTCCTCTAATATAGGTATTGCAATAGTCATATTACACTTGGAAAAAAAGTCATTGCCACAGACCCAAAGGAAGATATTGCAGTAAATAGGATGAAATTGATTATCAGCCATTCTGATTTATGATATATTTGCTGAAATTCTCTCCCAAACAACCTAAACATTATCAGAGATTCAAGTGAAGCATGTGCACGACCATCTAGGGATCATGTCCCCTATATCAGCTCAACATAGGCTGCTGGGAACAGACCAACATTTCCATGACATTGTCCCTTCCACCAGCCCTCATCAATCATCTCCACATTGGTGATGATATCGTCAGGGTAGAAGGAGATCTCATCATCAGCCTCTGTGTGATAAGGAGACCAAAAAGGTTACCCAACATTTTTGGAGAAAATGTGAACTGTCGTAACATTAAAGTCCTTAAGAAGCATCATACCTCCTTGATAGTCATAAATAGCTTTAGCTCTCAAGCCCCCAGAGAGATCTTCATAGTCATTGTCTGCAGCTGCAAAAGAAAATAATGCTCAGTTATTTTGTGTGGAACATTTTCACGTAATCTAGGTCCTTCTCAGAGACTGACCTGATGGCTCAGGAGAAAGCGGAGGCTCAGCAATGTCTTCATATTCTCCATCCTCCTCCACCTCTGCTGTCCTCTCTGGTAATGGTGGGGCATCCATATCTAAGAAATCCTCACTGCGTGGAGGCAGGGCTGGAGGCTCCTCATATTCTGCTTCATCCTGGGCACATCACACAGAAGATGTCTGATTTTAGGATGTTGAAGATAATTGTGAAGTATTTGGCAACAAAAGCCTCATTTGAGGCATATGTTTGTAGTGTTTTGTTTTCCCATCTATTAAGAGACCAAAATAATGGCCAATTTTTATGAAAAAATCTGCAATCCATAACCCCTCGTTGGCCAGAATATAACTGAATATTAGACCAAAAAAAAGTAGTGCATGTGGCTACATGTGTCTTCACTGTTAGATACTATAGCTTATTTTGATGCTGCTTTCACCACACTTAAAATTGTCACTAAGGCAGCAAATGTATGAATTACACACTCATGCTGCTTTTAACACGGATAAATGGACATTGTTTAGATCAGAGTATCTTACCTCTGGCTCTGGTTCTGGTTTTTCTTGTATCTCAGGAATATGAAGGTGGCTTTCTTCTGGCATGTCGTACACTGGAGTTACATCTGGGACAGATGGAGGTGGAAGAGGTTCCTCCTTTCTGCTACTCTCCTCCTGCAAAAAAACTAAAAGTCAAATTCATATGCACAGAGGTGGTACAAGTACAACCATTCTTAAGTCATGCATTAAGTGCAAATATGCATCTAAAGAAAACTGGTAAAAGTAGAAGCACTGACAACTTTCCAACTCAAGTAAAACTTCTACTCAAGTAAAAGTACAAAATACAAGCTTTGAAGTGTACTTGATGTGTAGAAGAATTTTTACATTCCATCTGTCTCTGTGCAGGGCTGCTGAACCTCACATCATCCTCGACTGTATTAATTCTCTGTTTCTTGGACATTGTGTTAGAGACTACACCTTTTCTTTGAAGTCAAGTCTCCATCACGTGTCTGTTTTTTGGGTTTTTTCTGTACATCTTTTATGATGCACTGCTATATACAACCAGGAGTTGTCTTTGTTATGTTTTATGGTCCCAACCATGTAGGGTGAAATTAGTCTTGATGTTGGAAAGAAACTCTATGATATGAAATAAACATTAATACCCTTAAAATGCACTGAAAACAAAGCACAATATCTGATATACATATATCTGTGTTCAAATTTATGGAGTACATATATAAAGCAATCAGAAAACTAAGTACACTGGTATAATCTGTTCAGTAACAAAGTATTTGAACTTTAATTTCCACCTCTGTTATTTCTTACTTTTACCATGCTTTCCTTTTGGATTTATCTCATCAGTAGTTGGATGATACAGTAAAGCTTCGGGGAAAATGTACATACAAGCCTCAAATGGCTGCATCTTCTCATAATGTGCTACCTGCTCTCTGTGTCTGGCCTCCTCTTGCTCTCTCTTTTCTCTGGCTTGTCTCCTGGCTCGCTCTTCTTCTGCTTTCTTCCTGTCCTCTTCTTCTGAAGCTTTGGCCATGCTCTCAAAGCGTGCCTTGAGTTTATCAGCACCTGCGCTTGCTGCATAACACACATAAAAATTAAAATTAATACAGTACATTTGCAAAGCTCTCTCCAGTTTTTGATCACTGAAATGTGAGAAACTATTTGGAGCTTTCCTTTTGGATTTATCTCATTAGTAGTTGGATGATACAGTAAAGCTGTGGGAAAAATGTACATACAGGCCTCGAATGGCTGCGTCTTCTCATAAGCAGAAGTAGGAGAGTTCATATCTGAGAAGCCAACTGCACTCTAGAAGACAACAAAAGAGAGGGAGATGTTGAATGGTGATTGACTAATAAAGTTTATATCATACAGCATCACATTTGGGGCAAAAACATTAACTAAGACTTTGCTGTTTGTCTCCAGACAAATTGCAGCCTAATCGATTACTAGGCAACCATTATTAAAATATGCAATCCTAACACTGACCTTATCCATGCGGTCTGTTTGTACCCCATATCGACCTCCAAAACCTGATGAATAATCTAAACACAGACGAGCTGGATCAGTGTTATGTCCTCTGATAAAATGAACATACACAGATGTAAGTGTTTTCTTACCTTTTTGGGACTGGTGTTTCTCTGTCTCACCTTTATACTCATACCCCAAGGCAGCTTTGTCTACCTTTTCCTTTTCAATTCCATATTTCCCCCCAAATCCCTTGGAGTAATCTGGTGAAAAATAAATGACAATTAAGGAAAAGGCAAATAAACATGAGGAAAACAGAGTCAGGAGGGATTTTTACAACCTTTTTCAAATATTTTTATTTTGAGGCTTCATCACAGTTACAGATTTGAAATCTCCTGACTGGCACACCATGCTTCATTTTTAATATCAATACGACACAACAAACGCACATTCAGAAATAGACAGCACTGACAGAGTGAGAAAAGAAGAAGGGAAAAAAACAAAACAAAAACAAAACAAACAAACAATGATTTTTACAACCTTAACTCACCTTTTTGTGACTGGTGTTTCTCTGTCTCGCCTTTATAGTCGTACCCCAGAGCTGCTTTATCTACTTTCTCTGTCTCCACACCATACTTTCCTCCAAATCCTTTGGCATAATCTGCCAGAGTAATAATAGCAAGATGGAGCAATTGTGTCACAAAAAACATCGACATTGACCGGTGGAATCACTTTAACTCACCTTTTTGTGACTGATGCTTCTCTGTTTGACCTTTATAGTCGAAGCCCAAAGCAGCTTTGTCCACCTTGTCCTTCTCCACTCCATACTTTCCTCCAAACCCCTTAGAATAATCTGAAACATACATAGACACTCGCTTAGGTTTCAAAGCAGGATCACTGTACATGTAAAGATAGACAGATGACCTACCTTTCTGTGATGCATGTTGCTGAACCTCTCCCTTATATTCAAAGCCCACTGCAGACTGCACAGGTAACAAATACATTGGAAACATGTAAGATCTATAAACAGTCATTTTTTTTAATGCACAAAAGAATTAAAGATATTCTAACCTTATCCACACGGTCTTTCTGAACACCAAATTTCCCACCAAACCCCTTTGCTGCATCTTTCTGGGATGAGTGCTGGTCAACTTGGGCCACATAGTCATGTCCCTTAGCCACCTTTACATATGCAGAGGGTACAGTGTAAAGAATAAATATGGAGCAGCAAATAACATGAGCATATGTTCATATTTGGACAACAAACCTTGTCCATTCTGTCCTTCTCCACTCCAAACTTCCCTCCATATCCATAGGACGCTTTGGGAGTGTCTTCCTTTTGCTTCAGCTGCTCATGCTCCACAGCAACCTTTTGTCTGAGTTCTGCAACACTAGGAATCATGCATGGATAAAAAAAACTGACATCTACGACAAAAACTATGGACATGTGGACTTCTCACCCTAGTAAACAGATTAATATTAGAAAAAGAAGTGATATATGGTTATTCATCAGTGATACCACAATGGCAGCAACTGATAAGATTATTATCAGAAAGATCATTACACACCAATGAATAAAATATAAATTTCCTTGCATTAAAATTCATGATCTGGTTGATTTAAAAACTGCAAAGATAATGTGCAAACACAAAATAACTTACTAAATAACCTACTTCCAGACTGTATTCAGAGGTTGTTTGAAGTTGAAGACTGTTTTTATTTTGTTTTGCTTAGCTACAACTCAAAGAGCTCCAGCTTACATTATGTGACATGTTAACATCCAGCCTACAAATTTTAGTCATTATTGTTTTGTCTATAGTTTCATTTTGTTTTTCTTCATTAATATTCTCAGCAGACTGAAGTAAACTACTACTACTACTAATTACAGTTCAGTATGATTTGTTCAGTCTGTAAAACATCCTAAAATCAATTCAAATCATTGCAAAAGCATTAGTGTAGAAGCAATGGAAAAGTAGCAAATAAATATTTAGTATTTTGGTCTTATAAGTGTCAGTACAGTTTATTATAACAGTGTCATTATTTAATTTTTTCAGTGTTATCATTACAAAACATAGATGCACTTTTTGCACCACCTTTAACCAAACCAGGTAACCCATATGTAATCAAATTAGATTTATTTACTAAACATTAGATACATATGGGTCAATGACATTTGAGGATTTTAGCAGATCAATGTTAAAATACCAATAAAAACAAAACCAAAAAAAAAGTGATTTTAGTGTTTTTCATCTAGGTGCTCTTGGTTAAAAAAATGTCAGATGGCTTGACTGTGATTTGTCTTAAAAAGAATTTATTTCCTTAAAACACGCTCAACATTGAGATACAAGGTGTTTAGAAACAAGTAAGGTATTTGCTTTTCTTGCATATAAAAACAATCCTGAATTCCTGCCGCTAAACAAATACATAAATGTTTTCGTTTTTTTCATTTTACATGATTGCATATAACTAAATATATAAAGTATCTTTTTTAAAATGTATTTTGTAAACTGAAAAAAACACTGTTCAAAAAAACATAGGTGTCAATGACGCAGCTGTGAGTACGGAAAATAGCGTTTGTATAGTATATATATAGTCAGCACACAGCTGTCATATGTGACGTGCAAAAACAGAAGCTATGAAAAGAAAATCAGTGGAAATCTTGTTTTATAAATAAATGCAGCAGTACAGTTTGTGCACGGTGTCAGCATGGTGGTTTTAATCTCACTGTCAAAGTGTCATAATTCTCTATTAACCATATTAGGAGAGACTTGCTGCCTGAGCTTCTGCTCTGCTCCACTTCCTCTTCCTGTTGCAGAACTGCCTCTGACCTACCTCTCTCTTCACCTTCCTTTAATAAACTGTTAATCTGTCATATCATGAGGCAGGTTCTGAACATCTTACCTGATGTGCTCTTTACGTCCTGAACCCTCGATGGTCTTGGCTCCCCACCTCTGTTCCTGCTCTGTTATGTCATTCTGAAAAACAAAACAGCTGTTAATGAACCAGTAAATACCACAAAATAGGTAACAATCAACTGCGGAGTTGATACACCAAGCATATATCACCCACAGGTTATGAAATTAATCTGACAGCACCTCAAAGTCAGGATCCGTCTCCCAGTCATCCCCATCTGAAGCCACCTTCATGCTCACATTGTGACCCACGACTGACTTCCACATCTTGTGAAATAAAACACAATGAGCTGCAACATTCAGTACAGGATTTAATTCACATATGTTTATATCATATCACATCATCTGTACATTTATGTTAAAAATAAACAAAATCTAATGTGAAACCCCTTCAGCTGCAGGCCCAAAAGAGGAAGTTACTTACAACATGAAGCTCCATTTCCCCATCAAAAACACACTTTTAGGTTTTATTTGAATTAAGACAACAGAAAATATGAAGGAAATAGGGTCATAACTGCATATGCTTAAAGGTAGTCAAGCCCAGTGTACACAATAGATTTTTATATGTAAATATGCCTAATTAATTCCAATTTAAGGGAGACATATTAGGAATGAACACGTTAACATCTATTATTTTCATACACTACAACATATTCTACTATCAGTATTAAAAAGTTAAACTATTGGCATATGACACTAAACTGAATATACATTTTTGTTCATATTTTAGCATGTGTAGAGTCACCTAAGACAGTAAAAATCTAAGTTTAGATGCAGGCATGTGTCATAACAGTGAACGGACGTCTGGGAAAAAGCAACTTCCTTATTGAACTTTAAAGATAAAAATACATAAATAAATACACAAATTGACACCAAGAGAGAGAAGATAGTTAAAGGACGTAATAACACTACCTTTTGGTTGTCAGTGGAAAACGTCCGTGTTTGGTCGATAAAATCTGAAAGCTGTTCACAGAAGTTATGACAGTTTTAGACCGTCAGATGAGCGGTACGGGAGCGTGCATCAGGCACACGGGAACGCGCACGGATGTCAACAGTGATATATTCAGTTTAAGTCGAAACTGAACGACCCACAGCCCCACACTATAAAAAATACACTGCATCTATTAAAAGAAAAGAGAAAATACTGGGTGAAGAATGTTTGCAAAATAACACGTTTAATTGTGTTGTTAGTCCAAACAATGCGATCTTTAAACCCTTGACCCCAAGACCTGTTTGTTCTGGTTTTTGGTTTTGTATCTGTTACAAAAAAAAAAAAAAAAAAAAAAAAAAAAAGTTTAATAAATAAAGAGTTTTTTAAAGAACGAAAAGAAAACGGAAAAAACAAAAGGAGAAAAATACAACAAACAGAAATTTTTTTGAGTGCCACAAATATTATCATAGAATATGAACAAGTGTCACAAATGTTTCAACACCCACATCTTTGAATGTACATTTACATTTTTTAGTGAAAACAGACTGAGACGGTGTTGAGATGTTAGTTGTTGCATGAACACAACACTAGGGGGCAGACTCACACAGCCTTTTCCAGATAAAGTGAAGAGACAGGAACACAATAGACTAACAAAATATTAATAAGGGTAGACCCCATACCTCCTCCAAGGCCCCACAGTCCCATAACTCAAAGGTGAACCTTAAAAAACTAATTGATGTTATGATGGTCAAAGGTCACTGCCACCTCAAACAACACTGAAAATAATAATAAAAAAATACTACTAAATATCTATGTACATGTTCTTAGATGTCTTTGATAACACATCTTTGGTTGTAACTCAAAAATTCACGCAAACCTATTACAGATTTAAAAAAAAACAAAAAACTAATAATAATAGTAATAATAATTAAGTAATGACATTCATATTTCCAAAAGGATAAAGGTCATCTTCTCTGTGACATCATAATATTCAGTAAAAACACTTTTCTGTCCATTTTTCAGCACAGTGTTCCTGGATCAGTCCATGTGAAATCACCCAAGACCTCCAGTGATTTGATTTGAGCATTTTTGTGTTTATATTTCTACCTGTAGTAAAGTATTACCAGTTTGATACCTTGATAAATATAGTTTGAGTGAAGATACGGTCTTCATGTTTTCAATATCACATGGGTCATTAATTAATTAATTAATGTGCAGTAGGTGTATGGGATAGAAATAATTAATATAACTTATCCAATAATACTTTGGTTAAAGATGCCAACTTCATATTTTGTTCTTACATTAATACAGACATGCTCATTCCTATGATAGAATTGTTTTTATGGACCTTTTCAAACATGAGCATTATGCTTTGGAAATATGGGTGTGAAATTGTGTTTTTCCCTCATTTTTATCATATCATGAATCACACTAATTTATTTATTTCAGAAAAACACCTTTGAATTCAATGAGACATGACAATAAAATTAAAAAAATTGAAAGATCTGATGTGCTTCAATGTGGAGACAGAATGGTTTGCATCTCAAACCATTTAATATAAAGTGACCCTTGAGTCCATTAATATTACGTCTATAATTCTAAAGGCACAAGAAAAACTCCATCTGCCCAAATACTTGATTACAAATCTACATGTTGTCTACTCTTAGCTGCAAAACATTACAACTTCATCCCTTTATCTCCTCTCATGGGGTATTCAATAACTCCATGATCACATTGGTTAAACCCAGTAAGTTCCCTTTAAACTGTAAATATAAAGTACATACTTTGGCTACACGTTCATCATACTTCATGTAAGGTGCAGTGTTTTGTGTATGCATTGAATTCTGCAAAGAATCACAAAAGAACCTTTCTGTGTTCACTAAGGTGTAATTTGGCAATATGCAAATTTGTGTAATATGCACCTGTGAATCTTTTTACAGAAGTTAAAGACACATTGCACCATAGAGCAACTGAAACTTTGATGCGTGTATCATGAAAGACTAAAAAGTAATGACTTATTAAACTTGTTTTTAACAGTAAAATCAAAGCCCAACTGTCTCAAAAACTAGCAACTTGACTGAAAGGCATTAAATCTAAAATATTGATATATAATTGCTGTTTACTTTACTTTTTTATTTTCCAGATTTTTGCCAGTGGTAAGCCTGCACCAAATAGACCTAACCAGTCAAAAAAAAAAAAAAAAAAAAAAATAGAACTAGCACATGCACTATGTAGTAAACTATAGGGGGTGAAAACATACTCCTAAAAACCAAACCATGTTCTACAGGGGTTGGACAAAATAATGGAAACACCTTCACCTCAAGATGATAATGCCCCAATCCATACAGCTAGAATTGTTAAAGAATGGCATGAGGAACATTCTAATGAAGTTGAGCATTTCGTATGGCCGGCACAGTCCCCAGACCTCAACATTATTGAGCATTTATGGTCAGTTTTAGAGATTCAAGTAAGACGTCGATTTCCACCGCCATCGTCTCTAAAAGAGTTGGAGGGTATTCTAACTGAAGAATGGCTTAAAATTCCTTTGGAAACAATTCACAAGTTGTATGAATCAATACCTCGGAGAACTGAGGCTGTAATTTATGTTTATGTTTATGCATTTGGCAGACGCTTTTTTCCAAAGCGACTTACAGGGGAAAACCAATTAAATCACTCAATCAATCAAATTTTATTTATATAGCGCCAGATCACAAAAAAGTTATCTCTTGACATTTTATATATAGAGTTGGTCAAAACCAGACTCTAAGTCAATTCTACAGAAACCCAACAGAATCCTCAACAGAATCCAGAATCCATAATTATCGCAAAAGGCGGACCTACACCATATTAAATTATATTTTGTTGATTTTTTAAGGTGTTTCCATTATTTTGTCCAACCCCTGTATATAACCTAAATGACTGGACTTGACGCAAAAAGCTTTCATGCTGATGTCACTCCCAAATAAAAACACCCTTTTATTGATTTTAGTGTCAGCAGTAACAGTGTTTACATCAGAAACAGTTTTACAGCATGATTGAAACCAGCACTGGCTTGTGTGTCACAGGATGTTGCGTTTGCTGAAACTGTAAAATCATTGATTAATGATAAACCATTTATTCCTAGTTACTGAATAAAAATGATAAAAAGAAAAAAAATTGTTTTAATTTGCTGGATTTAAATTAACACTGAACCCCAATTGATGGAATTAAACCCCTAATTGGTCCAAAATTCTGAGACACAGAATAGTAAAATATTAATGTTCTATAAGATCGGTCCCTGATCTAAACCACCAATACTTAAATTACATTTATTTTTGTATACAGCCCTTTTTAAACAGTTATTTACAGCTAAAATGTATTTCAGTAAAGCCAAATAAGTATGCATGGTGGGAAAAAAGAAAAGTCCAGAGTAGTCATTTTATCAACAGCAAGTAATCAAATGAATAATCGTGATGACGTAAAATGTAAGTAGTAGATTATTTCACCATTACTAGGTATGGACAATAAATTATGCTACATCAAAGTAGTCAGTAATGGGATGAACATTATTAAAACCAACAGCCTCTGTCCTCACACCATGATAACATGTCACCTGGCTGACGACTTCACCTGTCAAGAAAGTCTGAATCTGTGTAACATAAACATGGACAGAGAAGGATTACTGGACATGAAACCTCCCATCCAGCCTGTAGGGACACTAATAAATGCACATATGTACAAATACAACGATAATGCTCCTTGATTTCTATAAGAGAAAAGAAAAGGTCGGTACACAGTAGGAATGTATGAGAACAGAAATTGCACTGTGCTCTTTGTGTGCATGAAATGAGCAGAAGAGGAAGAGTCTGGACAATAACAGTTGTGTCCTGCATCTCAAACCATTAAATATAAAGTGACCCTTGAGTCCATTAATATTAAGTCTATCATTCTAAAGGCACAAGAAAAACTCCATCTGCCCAAATACTTGATTATGAATCTACATGTTGTCTGCCCTTAGCCAGAAAAAATTATAACTTCGTCCCTTTATCTCCTCTCAGGGGATTTTAAGTAACTCCAACATGATCCCATTGGTTAAACTCAGTGACAACAGTTCCCTTTAAACTGTAAATATACAGTAAATACTTTG
>NC_043968.1:40333661-40337462 GCF_902148855.1 Sphaeramia orbicularis | reverse complement strand
TTTTAAGAAGTTTTAGCATCAAAAAGTGCCAAATGTTCCTGTTTATTAAGAAGAAGAAATGCCTTTCTATGTCCCTCATTTGGGGAAAATCCTTTTTTTTCACTTATTCTGTACACAAACAGAGGCCCAAATACACACACATTAACAAACATGACCAACATATATGCACTTAATGGTTAAGCGCTGTGAGCAGTTGCTGGTTCGGTGTCTTGCTCAGGCACAGAGCTTTCAGACAGACACGGTTCTGGTTCAGGTTCTGTTCTGGAGTTTCAGAACCTTGATGCTTTCTGGTGAACCAGCCCACATTCACACCAGTTTTAAAAGCAGAACCAAAGTGGGAGAATGTTACCCCGCATTTCTCCATTGTCTTCCTCTACTTCCTGCTTGGATTGAAAACTGGGTTATGACACCCACTGATGATGTCACAGTTAGCTTGATACTGGGGTGAAAAAGAAAAACAGTGTGAAAACTGTACAGATCAGGGACAGATCAGTAAATAAAGGCTAAACAAGTAAATCACAGATGACAGCAATGACTTGCATCTTATCTCACATTAAACAGGAAACTAAAACAGCATGAAAACAAACATACCCTTATTAAATATCTATTTAACTATATGGCTTTAAACCCATTTTTGCAAATTTTAACTTACTTCACATTATTTAATTTGAGTGATTATGAATTTATATTTATATAAATATTTCAGCTGGTCACATTTGATGGTGTACACCCAGTTCAAACCAAAGATTTGTGACCAAGCATTTTGGAGCGTTGCAGGTAACAATTACAGGAGGTAGACTGAACCATCTCAGTTCAACTTAAACCATTACATTGTCACCTGTAAATCATCAAATCACCCGCAGCGGGATTTAGAAAGTTGCACCATGGTGTGTGTGTGTTTTTCTCAGAGTTTATGGGCTGTAGCTTCACCGTTGCCATAAGCTGTTCCCCCAGTAAATCCTGTCTCAATTGTTTGTGTTTCTCTGCTTATTAGAGGTAACACCATCTTCTCTAAACAACAGAACTGCTCTGAGAATAGACAGAGAAATTCACAACCCCCTGTTTTTTATGTTTTCACTATTTCTTCAATACCAGAAATACAGCTGTAGGAAATAACTCATTATTACTGTCGTCATTCATTTTCAAGATGCTAGATAGATTTTTTTTATTAAATAGTTCACTGTTTTGTTTTGCTGCATTGGTCTGAACTGGCTAGTCCTTACGAATTGACTTCAAATGTGTGTTTTGTAGAATTACTTTTGTTATAGGTATATGATTTTCTTTCATATTATTTCATAACTGAGTCAGTCTGTAAGAGAGTATTCCTTCCTCAAACAGATATCATCCTCGATTAGCAGTAATAGTTACATTTCTCTAAAACATAGGGTAATAGAAACATAAAGACGCATTCAATGACAATACGTCCTTAATATGAAGCTAGGGTGCAGCACCGTACTTGAGTAAATGTTTTCACCGCTGGTAAAGACAACTTGTTCCCTCTTAGTTTAAATCCAGTTGCAACACATACAACCAAGTTCTGTCAAAATATGCAGGGAAATGTGTGTTCGATTTAGCGCGTTCATTGCTGTGTGTTCAAAGGAGCGTCTGCACCAGTGAAGACAGAGCAGTTGACATCACAGGCGCCTTGTAGTTACATAACTCACTCTATATTTCTCTCTGCCTCCATCTTTCTCACCTCATCTCTCTACCTCCCCATCCATCTCCCTCCTCTCTGCTGTCCTCCTGTCTCTTCATTTTGTTTTGGTAGTCGAAAAAGAACTAGGACAGGCTCTTTGCAGAACCTCACTGTTTGCTTTAATTCCCCCCACTCTCACCCTCTCAAAGTTGGTTGTTTTTTTGCAATTTTTTTTTCTGTCCTGCCAAATATTTGTTGGCTGAGAAAAGGGAAACTGAGCTAGCCTGCTGTTGTCTCATTTGATCTTTTACTTATTCAGTGTGTAGCCGCTTGTTTTTCACCTCAGGTATGCCAACGAAGGTAGGGAGAATCCCCCTGATAAGTGAATTAAAAGCCGACAAAACTGTAAGTGTCACTGTTTCAGCATGTTTCATGAGACGACGTCAAGGGGTATCTGGAGAAGCAAATTTATCACTGAATGTACAGTGTATGAATAAACATAGACACAGAGAGGGATTACAACTGTGATGACGCTCAGGTTTGAAGGATTTTAATCTATTTAGAGTCATTTTTTTCTCTCTCTTCTATCACACCAGACAGCCTTTGTGTACATGTATTGCCAAGGCACTGTAAGACTTGTAATTACATTCCGGTCATGTGAGAAGCTTCAGAGGCAAAGAGACAAAGTTATTATCATCTCTCACAGACCAGCATTGGCCTAACATCCCCTTCTAGTCCCCTCTCCAGGGGAAATTGCACAGCACATGATTTTTCTTTCTTTTTTTTCCCTCATGTCTGCAGTTAAAAAAGTCATCTTGTGTGCGTGTGTGTGTGTATGTGCGCGTGTGCATGTGTGTGTGTGTGTGTGTGTGTGTTGTTTTTCTCCAGTACTTCATCACTTATGTCCAGATGGATTCTACGGTACAGGGCAAAGCTTCTCTAGCCTAGGAAGTGCCGTCTTTCCTGTTGTCCTTTAAGCTGGCTCAGTGGGACTTAGAGATGTATGTGGTGGATTTTGAAAGATGCAGGAAGTTGAATACACACACTGCGCACCATGCAGAGGGTGTACAGGTATAGACAGGTGAGTTATCATAGAGGTAGAGACCCTGCGCCCTCCGTCACCTTGAGACTCCTACAACAGCCGCAGGCAGAGTCGCAGGGGGGCGGGTGTAGCTGTCTGCACAGTGATTGATGGGTGTATTTTGAGCATCCCCAGCAGAGCATGCCTGAGGCTTGGAGATTGGAAGGAGGAGTCCAAAGACTTTGTGTGGCAGGTGGTGTGTGATGTGTGCATGCTAAATTAGCTGTCAGCATGTGTACATCAGCTGCAGCATTTTTTAAGTTGACTTACACCTAGTAGAATAGTGCAGTAAATCAATATACTGTTCTATGATGTGAGGGGTTTGGTCATCAATATATTAACATATGGTTTTTATATCAGCTGATATTTGTATTTTTGCATTTTGAACATATAATCTGAAGTATTGAAGTATTGAGGTCCCTGTAATAAGTGCCAAAATATGATGCTTCATAACTTTGTATCAGAATAGAATAGAATAGAATAGAATAGAATAGACTTTATTGTCACAACAGACTGTATAAGTAATAATCACATGAGAAACGTATTTATTGCTAATTTTTAAGCACTTTCAAGATCCTTAATAGTTTATAAACTGCTTAAAACAGTTCAAATTTTATGGTCAATTCACTTTATTGTCTCCTTTGAGAAAATCAGTTCTTGTATTTTACCCATCCTAATATAGCACCTAGTAGTAGCATTAGTGATTAGCACATTAGGAACAGTGAGCTGCCATTGAAGGTTCTCAGAGTCCAACTCCAGGTCTTCATCAGTACCTTGGTCAAGAGCACTGACAGTATTGTGTACAACCCAGCTCAAGGCCATGGCAAAATGGAAAACACACATGCTGAACCACTTGCCAGCAAAGAAATATCTGTTTATTAACTGAAGTGAAATAACATAAATAATACTTAACATGTGCAGTGTGTCAGACAGTAGAATAAGTAGTTGCATCAGTAGTGTAATTGTGGATGTGTGAATGTATGTTGTCATGAGGTGTTGTTAAAAAGAAAAAAGGTAAAGAGCAGAACCAAAGTGACAAAAGCAGGGTGTGGAGCTGCAGGAGTCCGGGCAGAGTAATAGAAGA
>NC_043968.1:40229629-40333561 GCF_902148855.1 Sphaeramia orbicularis | reverse complement strand
TTTCTATGGACGCGGGTCTCCAATCTTGTTTGTTTACACTTTATCTCTATTTCGGCTTCTTTGTCCAAAAAGTAAATCTCAACAAGTAATTCCTGATTAAATAAAGGTAAAAGGTGAGATGAGATGAGTTAAGTTGTAAAATATACACAGCATCACAGGATGTTTTCTGTGTCTCACCTGTTGGCTGGACTCTCCTCCTGATGACCAGATTGACCTGGCCGTTACGTGCTGCCCCGTGCATCAGGTCGATGACGTATCTGTGTGGCTTCCCCATTACAGGGATCCCATCCACGAACAGCAGCTCATCACCGGGGCGCAACCGGCCGTCTAAGTCTGCTGGACTCTTCTCAATGATCGCCCCGATTAATATCTGTTATCAAATACAACTTACTTTAGACAAGAAGCAGGAGGTCTATGGGATGTCAGCGTCTCAGTGTCACATGCAGTGGGTGTTAGGGTGGTTGTTATAAATACATAATATGACTGATATAATATTGTGTTACTATAAGAGACAGTACAACGACAGCACTAAAGAAGCCATCATTCTCTCAGGGGTCAAAGGTCAAGGGTTAGGTGTACACAGTCAGTGTAGTGGGTTAGAGAGGAGAAAATGACAGGGTTCCACGCCCATCACCATACGAGCCTTCTCACGCGTCTCCGGACTCACAGGCTGTCCCGCCTCGTCCCCACCCAGGACCCGAAAACCAAACCCGGACTTCTGTCGGCGCAGGTGGACCTCGATGTCCTGGTACTCTGCTCCTGAAGCGACATGGCACAGTTGCGTCAGGGATCATTGTTTTGATTGGAAAATCAGTACATACCTGAGTGCTGTCACTGCAGAGGTGAAGTATTTACCTGAAGAGTCCATTGGATAAACAGTCCTTGGCTGGCTGGGTTCTAGATAGAAAAAATGTAGGGAACAGCCATAAACAATAACAAATGCACAAATATTGTACATACACTGGGAAAGCACACACAGACAGACAGCAGCAGAAAACACAAGGACCCCGGGAAAGCCTAGAATAAGGCAGAAATGCCCTTCCTCAGCATTACTGTCACTGCAGAATTTCAGCATCATCCATAAAAGTCAGGAAGTGCTTACAGCATGTAATATACCCGTGCCTTATTTACAGTATTCAGTGGGATGCAAGCACTGATCTGCAATCAGGGGCTTTACACAACTTCATGATCTGCAAAGTAGCAAAATGAACTCAACCACAGACGTGCGGTGGCAAATGAAAATTGATTCCAATTGTAACTGTTTTAATCACACTGAGCACTCTGCTGGGACTCAGCAGGAATGATGGGAAAGAGAAAATCACAGTGTTCATGACTACAGAGAAGAAGAGTGATGCAGCTATTACCACAGAAACCACATACAGCGCTTTGTAAAAGAGATTTCACTGGTAAATATGGAAAAAAATTGCAAATGCTTTAAATAACGTCCAACTAAAATAGCAAAAGCAATGCATTTTGGTCAGAAATGTGTGAATTTTAAGCCACAAAAGGTTCATCAATACACAGCTTGGTGTGTGCAGTAGATGGTCAAATTTCCATTTTTTTACTTGTTTGCGATGTTTTAATCTATTATTAGTGACTACATTCATGCTGAGGTGAAAGTTTTGTTTAACTGTTGTTTCCAAAGTTAGACATAAACTCTGAATTACAGAAAATGATTTAAGATATATGAAAAAATATATGAAGTGGAGAGGGGAAAAGAAAGCTTGCATGATTTATGATGACTTTTTACCACTGTTGTAGAATTCCATAAAACAATGATTCATCCCTCTATGCTGATACTGAGGTATTGCTCTGCTAATGAAGAAAGATATAAAGGATTGTTTTTTTTTCTTCACTGAAAGGCATAGATTTCACAACAGGTTATAAAATCATGTTTAAAAAAAAAATCAGCAGAATATTTCTCCAGTTCTCTGTACAGACCATGGGTTAAGGGAGAATGAGAACAAAAATTTGCCTCTCCCACAAGAGCTAAGAGAAAAAATAAATCTATACTTAACCTGTTTATACAAATCCTCACATTCATTCAATCAAAGGTCAAAGAAATTCCAATTGCCCACCAAGCAGCCAGCGGAGGCTGTGACACCGCCAAAAGGGTCTTGACCTAAACTACCCACAACAATGAGAGCCCAGAATGGAGGCCGCTTCAAAGATGGCTGTCTTTTCCCTGCTGAGCCTCTCCAGACTCAAACTTCTGACCTTTAGCGAAAGAAACATTATGATATTATGCTCCACTACACCAAAGAAGGGACAAAGGCACTCTGAGAGGAGGATAAATAAAACATACTGACAGCCACGACCTGTTGAGCAACAGGCGCCTGAAGTTTACTGTCTCATGTCAGGAAAGGCAACCTCAAAGAAAGTAGAGGCAATCTACAAGAAACTGACACTTTTTCTGACTATAATATCTTTAAAGCACTAATGGCTGCTCTAACTCCTGAGGCGTGAAGAGGAACACTGACGTACATTCAGCCACACATACAGGATCTAAATGAGCACAAATGCTGCCTTTTAGCTTTAGTTCCTGCAGGGTAAAACAGTGATGATGTATCTTGATAACATTACAACCCAGTATGACTTTGTCTACATTGGGTCGAAGAAGATTACATTGCTGCACCGAGGCATTATGTCTCAGTGGTATGTCTCAGTTACTCTGTGTGCGTGTGGGGTTTATTCGTGCAGCAATGAATGGAATGTAAATATCTGGATGTAAAGATGTTTGCAGTCAGTAAAGAAGCTACCAGCTGAGAGGAGGCTTTGTTTCTGTGCGTATCAACTTGTGTAGGCTGGTAAAAAGTGATAATACGTTGTTAACCAGCTGCAAAGTGTAATAAGGAAATCTGTTTGCAAAGTTTAGAATTGCTGTTTAATGCGTTGGTCTAAGTGAAGAAAACTCACAAGGAGAGAGTTTATCTGTGAAGGTGCAAAATAACATAAAAAGGATCCAGTATGAATGACTCTTTACTTTCAAAGAGGATTCAATGTGGTTTGACTCCACAGAGAGGAGTGTTTGTCACAGCGCTGCAGCCTACAGGATGGGCTCTGGTACTTACGCCTATTCTCATAGATAGCTCTGGACTTCTCGTAAAGGTCATAAGGGTCTGGTTTAGCCAAGGCCAAGGCCTCGGACGCTGAGTCTGGGACCGAGGCCCTGTGAAGATGGTGTGTTGGGAAGGGGGCGCTGTGGGGGATAACGGGTGCAGACAGGCTGGTCTGAGCGGGGCTGCTCTGGACCTGCTGGGACTCCCACTGCTCCAGCACCTGTAAAGCACAGCGGCATGAGGTGAAGGGTCAGTAATGTCCTAAAAGCCTGCTCACTCCTAACTGGGATGGCAACGCTGAAGCAGAGCGTTTGCCTTGAAGTTAGACAGACAGGAAGTCAGACAGTTAGTGAGGTTAGTTGTTGAAGCGAGGAAAACGTGCAGCTGGTACCTGCCTTTTTCAATGTTAAAGTGGCATAATGATTGAGAAGAGCATATAGAAACATGTAATAATAATGCAAAATATATAAAAGTATCACAGGGTGTAGAGGTGTTTACAATGCAGATGTGTATGGACAGTGTTATTTCCAAATTGTTCATCTAAAACATATTAGAAAATGTGCTGTCAAGTGATTCAGATAACACCAGCAGTTTTGACAACACCAGTCAGTCAGGGTGGTCAGCCTTGATGTGTCAGATACGCTGGGCTGTTTGAATCATGGCGCGACATTAAGCAGATCGCCAAGATGACATGTTGACATGTCAGAAATGTGAGAGACAGATCTGGAGGGAATGACAAGCTTTTCAAACTAAGACTGGCTGCATATGGCAGAATTTAATATTGAGAGTTACTGGGCACCCAGTTCAAATGTACTGTGAATAAACATTTCAATCCCCATAAAAGCAACTGGCAGGAATGAAAAAGGCTCTCCAGTTGTGTTGCCTACTTATGTGAAACTCATGTCTGCACAGACCAGACTGCTGTATCCTGATCTGTCACTCACTCTGTGCTATTGATTAGTAGTGACGAAACAGCTATCATCAATTGATTTAGTTGCACTACAAATAAATATTGTTGAACTAGCATTGAATTATAGCTTTCGTCATTTGATTTGAATTGTTGCCTTCACAAAGTGCAGATGTTGATACAATGACACTGCTACTTCAATATATACAAATTAATTCATGTATACCTAAGTATAATGCAACCCTAAACAGGACAATGCTGCAGAACCATACACAAGAAATTTTTCTCTATCCTGACATCCTTAAATCCTAACTGACTACTCCTGGACTAAAGGAACATGAATACTCTTTGATTCGTGTTTTAACTTCATGATGAATTGTTCTTTAGTCCTGATGATTTCCAAAAAAATATCCAAATAGTAAAAATATGGAGAATGGAAGCCTTCTAACAGTATGCAGCATGCCTATATTGGCACAAATAATACAGTTGCGGAAAAAATTATTAGACCATCAAAAGTCATCAGAAACAATGGTTATGCAATCAAGTGCTAACTCCTGTGTGTATCATGTGACTAAACAGACAGAAAAGAAAACATGGAATGCCTAAAAGCACTGTTTTTGGCAGTACAATGTCATAGCTATTGATGTAAGAACTGAAGTGATTTTGGTTATTATCAGGAAAACCATGGAAAACAGATAGATATCAGCTCTGAAATTAAACTCTTATGAGCTATTACTGTTGTTATCATTATATTTGTCCAAACAAATGTACCTTTAATTGTACCAGGCATTGAAATGAACAAGAAACTGAAGAAAACAAGAGTGGTCTAATAATTTTTTCCATGACTGTATGTTTATGCCCAAATGAACATTGTGGGGGGTCTATGATCATGCTTCAAGGGGTCAGTATGATCCAGTGGATGTCCAGGGGCTATGGACACAGCTGTATGTAGGAGTGCCAAACTACACAGGACTCCAACATATGGAGGGCCTATAAAAAAAACTGGAAAAAAAGCCTTAAATTAAAGTGTTATTACAGTTACAGACTACTTATCATAGTAGCATGATAAACTGTGACTGTGGCCTGAATAAATAGTTTTACATGTTATTATTCAATTTAAAACCTTATATATGTCAACATTTCTACAATACATTATCTATTAAAACAACTTGGTAAATCTTCTGTATTTAGTTGACTTGTGGACGTATAGTACATTACATCAAATGTCATTTCATGTAATGACCTGTTTTATTTGGTCACCTGGCCACGTGTTACTGTTACTTCCTTTTCCATTTAAATGAAATGGCATAATGTGAATATTATGTCACTAAATCTGTTGTGAATAAACCTTTAAAACTTACTGTCAGATGCTATTTCACATTTTGTTACTGACTGAGAGAACCTAGTGATTGAAATTTCATTCTGGGTGTTGAAAATTAAAAACTGTCTGTCTGTCAAGGTGGGTTAATCGAGGAAATAATTGGCAGAATAACTGATAATGAAACCAATCATTGCTTTCGGTCCTGGGGTCCAGTGAGGCTGCTTTTGTACAGGGTCCTGATGTATGTGTTATTTCCAATAGTTTCTGGCAGACACTTCTCTATAAGCTCATTTGCAAACGAAAGTCTCAGGAGTTGCAGGCTGAACCATCACTCGATTGCCGGTCGATATAACAATTAGGCAATTCCCTCGTCTTTCCGTATTAGTCCAATTTTTCCATATTTGTTTCTCAGAGCTATACAGAAGTCTTCCCACAATGAATAAAACCCAATTAAACCGAGACTGAACTCTGGTGTGTTGCTGTGTGAGGGTTTAGGCATCTGGCAAGAAGGGCAGGGAGGGGCAAATCAACACTGGGGGGTAAAAAGAGAGGGAGATGGTGAACAGACGGGAAGATGAGAAAAGCTCCGCCTGTCGTCTGCTGTGTGATGCTAAAAGCTTTTTTCTCAGAGCGAAAATTTCTATTATTCTGATGGAGATGGAAGAGATTGTTTAGATCAGTAGGGAACAGAAACGATGAACAATGAGCAGATATCAGGGGACGTGCGTCTTAAAAGCCACTATGTTAAGCACAATGGATGATTCCTGTGATGTGTTACTGTATTGTTGTTTGCGATCTGGCATCAGGACAATAACTGTGCCAATGAGCCGGGGTCAGGGGCTGGTCAGTACAGCACTGGGAGGACGCCCAGGCATGAAATGGATTACACCCATAGCCGCGCAAAGAGAAACAATGAGCGACTGGCGGATACACTTGTGTGCAGGCATGTGAGCATGACAAATACACATAAAGGCAAAGTCTGATCTAAGAGGATGTTTAGTGGGTAGAACTGTTAGGAGGCCGCAGAGAGCACATGATATTAAGGCAGCACATTAAGGTTTTATTGTGGTTAAAAAAAGGAAAAGGGAGATATGTGCGCAAGTCTGCAGAGATAAAACATGAAAGATTTCACTTCAGAGATAAAAAAAAAAAAAAAATGAAATAAAGAGCAAAAGGCAAATGCAGGGTCATGGATAATTGCAAATAAACTTTTGGAAATGGTAAAAAAAAAAGAAAGAAAACATTATGAAAAAAAGATTAAAAGGAGAATATAAGTGTATCTGGGTCATGGCAAAGCAGACAGAGAGCAGCACTTTAGCTGTAGTGTAATTCATGGATAACCCTGACGGTACAGAGTCAGGCTATGAATCAGGTCTGACTGGTAGAATCAATGTCTAGTGAAGTTATGAGAGGGCTACTTGACCTTTTTGCTGTCTTACGACAATAAAGAATGGTCGAATGTCAAACGAGGCTAGCTGCTGTAAAAGCCACAGAGGCACACAGTGAATTATCAGGAGTTAGTACAACAAAGGGGGGACAGTAAAATCCTGCGTCTTATAAACTATGACAGAAGACAAAGTGTAAAGGCAGTATTTGCTCATTCCAGTTACAGCACATACATACACTGAAGAAACGGCCATTATAGTGGGATTCTGTAGTAATGGTTAAAAAGCAGAAATGAGGACAGTTTAGATTTTGGAGTCTGATGTAGGTTACCTGCTTAGGGGTCTTCCAGGGTGAATAGTGACCTGCAGTGTTGAGAGAACAAAAACATGCTTTAGACTAAAAAAAAAAAAAAAAAAAAAAAAAACATAATGAAAAAAAAATAATACTGATTATGAGATGCGTGAAAATGTATCTACGTTTTAAACATTGAATAAACACAAATGTAACAATGATTGCAGATGGTCGAAGGAAAACAACAAAAACTGGAGTGGAGTAAAAGCAAAATGGGCAGATCAGTTTCTGAAAACCACAGACAGATATGAATGTGTTGAAAAATGCACTGATTTAAAGCACCATCTATGTGACACATTTACATCTGAAGACTTATTGACCTGAGCACTTACAAAGTTTAAAGACTCTGCAAATGAGTCTTTTGCACAAGTACATGGATGCTACTAATGATGTGATTTATTTTGTGATTCACAAATGTATGCTCATCAGAAATTTTAATAACCTTATAATATAGACAGGGTTTCAGGCCTGGGGTCATTCACTACTGTTTTGCACATTTCTAACTTCAACAAAAGGATGACATGAGGTGTGAAAAAAAAAAAAAGTTGAAAACTGAAGTAATATTAAAAATAGCAATAAAACTAAAATACAACTAAGCATTTTCAACTTATCTACACTATTTCACCAACAGGAGTAATAAGTTTGAGAGCCAATTCTTTTGTGTTGTTGAGTTTTACTGTTTTCATTAAAATGTTGTTGCGACCATAACCTGCTCTTAACTGTTTTCACTGAACTGTTTTTTAATTAAATTTATTTTAATAAAATTTTTGGTGTCTTATAAATATGTCTATGTCTAAAAATATATGTATTATTATTATTATTATTATTATTAAATTTAAACTGAACTGCACAAATGTTTTAATGCTGTTACACACAAAGGCAAAAAAGGTATCACCACAAAAAAGGGTCACGTTGCTCATATAAACCCTTAAAACAAAATGGACCCTCTTTCTACAGAACTCATCTGAGATGAAGGATATAATAGACATGAGTGACCTGATTCTTCCTATAAATGTTGTTCGATAAAGGATTAAAACAGGAATATTTCACCAAATTCACTGTCTGATACGATCTGCAAATCTTTGGGAAAAGTACCCAAACACAGATATGAACCAGCATGTGTTTCTCAGCGTTTCATAATCTGTAAATGAAAATAAGTGTATGTGATAAATCTATCAGGGGCTCCAGATGTGGTGCTACAACACCCACAGGATCTGGAAATCAAAGTGGGACTTGCATGAATAAACCTCCCAATAAAGTGGTTTCACTTTAATACAGTGCAGTTGGGTAAAGGGCATGCATTCTCCTTTGGCTTTCACATTCATCTCAGTCTGACCTTTAAAAAGGTGCATGTTTCTGCTGTTTACAACAGTGTTTGAAAACAACACCCAGAAATCCACCTTGAAGTGTAAAAAGAATCAATAGATAAAAACAGAAAAAAAACCAGGCGATATATACATGTAGATTAATGACATGTATGCTTTAGTGTTATTTCTGTAGCCAAATTCAGAAGCTTGTAATAAAAGGTGCAATGTTCTGTACTCTTGATTCAATTTCTCTCCCTCCTGTCTTTCAAGTGCTGCCACAGTCTCCCCTCTCGGAAGCTTCAAGCATATGCAAATGGAGGGATCAAATTATGGAGTGACTACTCGAATTATGTGCCAGGCTTTCCCGTCTTGGACTGGTGAAACCAATCACACTGTAAAAACATTTGTCTCGCTGAGCTGCCAGTAGAGAGGTGACAACGTGGAAATTAACAAAAGCAATACAAAGAAATGTAGCAATGTTTTCCAGACCATCAGTTTCTCTCAGTCAAAATAGGCCAAGTAAGAAACAAAAGCATTACAGCAACTTTAACTCATGCCAATTTCACATTCAGAGCACACGGGACTATTTTATCAGCTGAAAATGAGGGGGAATACACAGCGTAAGGCAAAGAGAGAAGCTTTCTTTAAAAAAAAAAGGTCAGATAAAGTGGCTTTCTGTGCAGAATACCTGTGTCTGAGCCAGTAAAGACCTTGTGAGTAAAAGATTCATGAACAGAGCAGTTCTTGGAGTGTGTGACAGCCTGAGCTCAGCTGGACAGACAGAAGGGAGAGGGCATCACTGACCGAGGTGATCCTCAGGGCACAGTCACTGCTAACTCAAGCGTACCAGTCATTTAGTTGAACGTGTGTGTCACAGAGTCCCATGGTCACAAGTAAAAAAGGAGTGGAACAAGAAAAAGGAAAAGAAAAAAAAAACCCAACAAAACAAAAAATGGTTCAGAGGAGCTGTCCGTGGTGCTGAAGGCCCTTAAACATCACTTTGTTGTCTCTGCTGCTTTGAGCCCTGCAGTATTCCATTAAACTACTAAAGCTAACCAGTGACCCATCCAATTATAGGTGTCACCCATTCGATAACAAGAGCCAAAGAATCTGACTTTTTCAGGCAAGAATCCCAAAATCCAAACAACTGTTTTGTCGTGTTGTTTGGTATCTTCCCCTAAACCCAGGCAATAATTTAGGTAATGATGAATGAGGTTGGAGTTGTGCCTCGTCTTCATTTTCTGCATAAATACTCAATTAAACAGATCTGAACTGGAGAAGCTGCAGTCACCTATTTCTTCCAGTATTAATGATGCTGCGCTGATCACACTCAGCACCAGACTGTGCAGTGTGACAACTAAATAATGGGGAAAAATTTTAATTTACCGCGTCAACGGGGCAATTTGTAAGATTGAGATCCACAAAGTACCTCTGGATATCAACAAAGGTGGATGGCATTATATCACACAGCTGTGGTGTTGATGTCACCCCTGAATAAGGAAATGCAAAGGGTGGAAATGTATAGATATCAGATACTTCCATCACATCCAGACTCAATGACTGCAGTACCATTCTTTACTGTGCATCCTTAAACTCCAGTACTTCCAGAAGTAGCCTACCTCCTGCAACCTGTACCTGTTCCCATGACTACATCGTCCTGGTCCTTCAGAACCTCAACTGGCTCCCAACCCCACAGGACATTCAGCTAAAAATCAAAGCTTTTAATTCCCAATCCTATCTCACAGACCTTCAGCATCATGCATGGATTTAGAAAAGCTCTAAACAAATAAGATGATGATGATTATTACTATTATTAGTGCCATTCCTGTCATGTTGTCAGACCTGCTTAGATTGATGAATAATCCTTTTAACACAGTTTGACTTATGATCTGCATAAGTAACTGGTAGGCTGTTTACTTCAGGTGCAGTTATTGTTTGACAGACAAAGACAATTTCACACCCAGTCTGACCGGTTAGAGTCAGAAATGATCTGGAGGAGTAGGGGTAGGCGGAAACAGGAGAGCAGATACTTCTACTGGACAGGACCAAGTGAATTGATAAGTTTGTTCACTTCATGTAGGTGCACAAAAATGATGGTTTTCGCTGTCGCAATGTAGACTAAACTGTACATCATGGGGTTGATAACATGGAGTGATGACTTTTTTCTAAACCACAAACGTATATTATTGGAAAACTCCAACACACATTTTTCTACACCTTCATGGTGCCCAAAGCGCTTTAGAAGACCTCACATTCACCCATTCCCACATACCAGACCCTGGGAGCAATGTAGGGTTCAGTGTCCTGTCCAAGGACATTCCAACACATGGACAGTCGGAGCCAGGATTCAAACTGCCGACCCTTTGGTCATTGGACGTCCCGCTCTAACAACTGAGCTACAGTCACCCTTTAAACTTTAAGAAACTTGTTGTTATCCCTGAATTAAATGACACGTGAAAAGGTACTTTCACGCTCATCTTTACTTACACAATTTTTACCATATCACAAATTTGTCATATCAGTACTTGGACTCTTGTATGTTTTGTCTGTCTTGTGTGTCATTTCCTGTTTTATTTTGTTAATCCTCCTCTTGTGTCATGTCTGGTGTCTTTGCTTCCTCTCCCTGATTGTTTCACCTGTGTTAATTACCTGTCTCCGCCCTGATTTGTTCCACCTGTGTCTCATTGTCTTCCCTCCCTTCTGTGTATATAAGCCCTGTGTTTTCCCCTGTCCTGTGCCAGTTCGTATTCCTTCCTTGTGTTGTGTATACTTACCAGCGATTCTCTGAACCTGTTCGTCTGCCTGTCTGTTCGTTCCTGACCCGGTTTGTTCCTCGTCTTCTGAGCCTGCCTGATCCCTGTCTGTACCTCTGCCTGATTCTGCCTCACTGGTTTTCGACTTTTGCCTGGACTCACGGTTAGTGCTTTGCTTTATCCCCATGTACCGTTGCCTGTTTTCTGGATCCTCTGTGTATGACCTGGTCTGTCCCCTGACTCTCCTCTGTTTCCTCCTAGTCGGGTTACCCTCGTGTGCTCCCGACCCGGGCAGAGAGTTTCCCTTGCTGGTCTCGGACGCCGTGACGAATTCACACAGTCTGACCTGCGAAGACTCCTTAACGAAACCTTTTTGTGAACTGTTAATTTTGTCCGTGTTTAATAAACACTCTTTAACTTTATTCCTGTCTGTTGGTTGTGCATTTGGGTCCAAGTCTTGTGTCACTGGTTCTAACAAAATTAGCAACACTGGAAGAGAAAAAATACTGCAAAACACTGATAAGTAACATTGACTGAATAAATAATGAACAGAAACCTGCGAGACACACACACACACACACACACACACACATACACACAATACTACGTTTGTTCACCCACTCAAAAACACAGATCTCTTTAATTTTCCAACAAGAAGCTAACACTAGCCCCTCAATTATTTAAATGAGCCGATGATAACCCTTTATGAATATGTATTACTGTTTCATGGGGGATGCTGGCAGCTTCACATCAGATAACATCATGAGCAGAAAATGGATTGTATGCACTTCCTTTCTAAGTGTCCGATCCATGTTGACCTTAAAAACCATCTGCATTGTAGCTGTGTGGAAAATAAATTATTTAAAAGCTACATGGCTCAGTATGCATCAGGTTAAAACTTGAAACAGCATAATTTGCTTAAACATGCTCATACAATATATATAATCACCACTCTGTTCTGTTAAATCTCTAAAACTCCAAAACCAAGAGGAAACCAAGGTTAGTAATTCTGCTCCTCCCACACATACAACACTAACGTCTGCTCCTGTGATGTCATTCCAAAGACACTGCGGCCACAGCTTTGGCCTGGTTTAACTCCTTCTGTTTCTGCTATGATTCGATCTCAGCGTCTTGCCCTTCATGCACAAAGCCCTTGGCTGTCTTCCTGGGCCATCGATCCCTGGCGAGCAGCTGATCCAGGTCTGGGGCGGCGATGGCGGGGACAGAGCTGTAAGTGCGAACATGGCTGACAGTCTGTGATCTGCTGGCAGAAAACCAAACTCATCACTCTCTTGCCCTCCTCCTCCTCTTCTTTCTCTCTTTTGTTTCCAACTATTCTGTCTTGCACACACACATCCAATGAATCACTGTCTCATTACACACTGATTCCCTGGGAGGCTGGAAGAGGCTCAGTGAATCAAACTCTTCTTCTTCTTCTCCTCTTTCTTTACAAAGTGGACCTTCACCTCAGGTCTGTTTGGTTTTTAGACCAGCCTTTTAGACCTACCCATTATGAGTTCTGCCAACGATCTTACAAGGCATGTTGAAGAGCTCGCTCACCAACAGTGTGTGGACATCTCTGTCCGTCGAAGCAGCAGCGAAACTTGACGACCCCTGGGTTGGAGGAGGATAAGAGCAGAAGGCTGGGTATTCAACTTGTCAATCTGCCCAAATGTTTACTGGGACGGGTAGCCTATTGTATGTGTTCTCACACACACATTTTAGCGGTGCTAGCAAGCACCTTAAAAAAACAGATCGATCCATTTCTTTTTTTTAGATATTCATAATTTTATGTTTTAGAAAATAGAACAGTAGTAACAATCTAGGAAACATGAATATTTTTCCATACATTTGTTTCCATTTTCTATACTTTTCCAGACCTGGAAATGTATAAAATCAAGTTCCATACTTTTCCATACTTTCCATACTTGCGTAGGAACCCTGCTTCAGGTTCATTCATGATCTCAGGTGAAAGGTCAAACAAGAAAGCTGTTTCATAAGTTTTTGCAAGAATGGCATATAGTGTCTACCTGTTGTATAGGTTTGTGTACAACCTGTGTGACTCAAACTATGTGGTTCAGCGTGTGTGTGTGTGTGTGTGTGTGTGTGTGTGTGTGTGTGTGTGTGTGTGGGGGGTAGTGGTTGAGAGAGGGTGATGCGGCATATTAACAGAAGATAAATAAATGTGCACGTGTGAACGAGCCCAAACTCTGCAGCTAATTACAGTCCTGTGTCTCTACTGGTGTGGCAACCAGGACACAGCCTGTTAATGGTCTAGATAGCCACTAATGAGGCTGACTGCCATGCACACACAGGCAAACGCTGCTTTGCACACACAAGCACTATAATTACCAGTGATGAGAGACAGAGTGCCCATTTGTTGGACAAAAATGGCTGGGGAGTCAAACTGGGATTCAAGGGATGGCTAAATATCATAACTATCACCAGTATGGACTTTTTCATGGTGATAGGGCTTAATTGACTGGTTAGTTTGATCATGAATAGCTTCATATCTGGCCAGTGAAGAGGCGGTCAGCTCAGCCCTGCTGTCCCATCTCAGATGACAAACTCTTTGTAGAGCTGGAGCACATGCCAGGAGGAACATAAACAACACACTAAGAGCTGTTAAAGAATGAGTGGGCGAGTAAATGTTAATGTTCATTTGCACTATTCTAGTAACGTACTACTGTAAAACACCCAGAAATGAAAGAGACTAGCTAAGTATTGAGGAAGTATGAGTCAGATGTAGTCTTTATCTGCAAAAGGTCACTATTTTGCAGATAAAGAATAATGGGATGAATCTACAAAGTGCAAAAATGACACAGAAGACATTAACAGTCAAGGCTGTCACTGAGTCTTAACAAGTTGTTTTGATCCTAAAATTAAATACTACTTTTTTCAGTTCCAGGTACCTGTTGCTAAATGCTTTGTGCCTTTGTAGATCCACTGGGATCTGTAAGTTGTAATGCACATGTGTCAGTGATAAGCTGAGGCATGATATTGATAATATTGCTTTCAATTTCCTTTAAAAATATCCGATTGTTCAGGTTATTCACATTTTTTGTTTAAGGATAGTTTGTTATTGTAAACCTTTTCAAAATGTAATTCTAATGTTTTTGCACTAAAACAAACAAACAAATTTGGAGTTGTCATTATCTCTGGGTTATTATTCTATTATTTTACTGGTCCAACCTGCTTTAGATCATAGTGGGCTGAATGTGGCCCCGGAACTAAAATGAGTTTGACACCCCAATCTACAGGCTGTTAAAAAGCTTGAATAATGGGTGGACGTAACAGGGAATCTTAATGTAACAGAGGGAAAATACAGCAGAGAAAATGCAACCAAAATATAGTGAGAAATCAAAACATCTAAAAGTGTACCTTTAACCCCATTTTAGACCTAACTTCACACACAACATGATTCTGAAAACTGCTACAAAGTCAGAAAACAGGCAGAGGTGATCCATGTTTGAACGTGCAGGTGTGTATGTGTACTTCAGGAACATCTGTCTGACAGAGAATCACAAGACACTTATGCAGAACTGTACAAGGCTCTGAAAAGGTCATTTTTGTTCTGGTTTTACCACCCCTACAAAAGGCCTGCCTAAAAATTAGTATCCATTTACATGTTTGCTACATTTAGAATATTTTCACAGCTTTTTCCTACTGTCATACAGTGCTTTCCCACTGAATCCCTGTAGTGCTGTTAAACCTACAAACATCCCCAACAAAAACAGCAATTCAGCAGCATGTGCTGTTTCGTCACTATGGTGTTTAATACAATGTTTTTGACTCAAACTAACAAATTCCCTGATCCAAGCACTGGTTTTACAAGAAAAAAAATCACTGTCCTGGTTACCTCCGCCAAGGAGGTTATGTTTTTGCCAGGGTTTGTTTGTCTGTCTGTTTGTTTGTTTGTCTGTCCGATAGTGTGCAACATAACTCAAAAAGTTATGGACAGATTTTGATGAAATTTTCAGGGTTTGTTGGAAATGGGATAAGGAAGAAATGATTAACTTTTGGGGGTGATCCGGAAGAAATCCTGGATTCTGGATCACTTTGAAATTTTCGTTAACATTGTGGTAAATGGGGTCAAAATTTTCGTTTCCCAATATCTCGCTTAATTATTGACCAAAACTCATGAAATTTAACTCAGGAATTGACAATGGGGTCCTCTATCACATTTCAAAGGCTGATCCAGATCTGATCCAGAAGGTGGATTTTATTTTAAAAAATAAACGTAGGATTTGTATCACCGATTATGTGGGGAATTTTTGCGCTTGGCGGAGGTCTGCGCTCTCAGAGTGCTTTTCTAGTTATGAATAGAATGATATAAAGGCTCAAGTTCTACACTTTGAAAAATAAAGGAAGCTTTGTAGAATCTGACTGAAGGACACGTGGACTAAACATCTCTGAATAAAAGTGGAAACTAGAAGCACTCGGAGAGCGCAGACCTCCGCCAAGGCAGATCAGTGGCCCCCCCCCGTGGGCCCCCCCACCCCCGATCACCACCAAAATGTAATCATTTCTTCCTTATCCCATTTCCAACAAACCCTGAAAATTTCATCCAAATCTGTCCATAACTTTTTGAGTTATGTTGCACACTAACGATCAGTGGCCCCCCCTCGTGGGCCCCCCCACCCCCGATCACCACCAAAATTTAATCATTTCTTCCTCATTCCATTTCCAACAAACCCTGAAAATTTCATCCAAATCTGTCCATAACTTTTTGAGTTATGTTGCACACTAACGGACAGACAAACAAACAAACAAACAAACAAACAAACAAACCCTGGCAAAAACATAACCTCCTTGGCGGAGGTAACTAAGGTTATAATAGTTTTGGATTTTTCATTATAATTTAGTTTTATTAACTTTTGACTTTTTTCTCTCTAATTCAGTTAGTTTTTATTAGTTTTTAGAGCAGGTTTGCTAGTTTTTATTAGTTTTCGTTTTTTTCTAAATGCTTAGTTTTAGTATTAGTTTTAGTTTTTTCATATCTTTTATTTTCCTCGCCGTCGTATTCAAAGAAATCCCATAAAGGACTCCGCTTTCTCCCAACTTTAGTCTCCATGTTGCCAGGTAGAGTGGGGACGAGAAGACGACTCTAAACGACAAGTGACGAGAAGTGACAGACTGTGAAGTGTTGTATGATGCCGCTAGCTAAAATTGCTCGAGCAAAATAAATCAATTTCATATCAATCCGATATTGACAGACGAAAACAAAGGGAATTTTATGCACAATTTTAAAAAATAATTTTAGTTATATGTTGTAGTTATTGTTTCTTCTTTTAATTCTAGTTTTTATTTATTTAATTTAATGAAAATGACTTTACAATTCTAGTTGTTGTCATTTCGCTACTTTTCGTTAACGATAATAACCTTGGTGGAAACACCAATTTTTTTAGTGGCAATTCTTTTCAAAGGGGATGTGAGGAGTTGCTCTCACATACAAAATGCAGATTTAACATATTAATCGATTTTTATGTGCACCGTCACTTACATTGATGCTATGATTCATTAGCGTTGATTCATATGATTCTGTCTGCAGCTCAACAAACATGTTTTATTATTTAGTAACACTTCAAAGCCTTCTCTTAAAATAAAACTGATGAAAAATAGCAGCCAAAAGAGGCCATGGTGGTGTGAATGATGCAGCTGTTCATGGTTTTATCATGAGGTGAACATTTTTTTGTTGACGAATGGCCCAATAACTAATAGAACAACTCCATGAAAGGGACACATCATTCACTACTGACTGGATAAAGCCAAACAAAATAACTCCATCAACAAATGATTATGAATATATGAACAAATGAGGTGACATGCAGTGGTAATCCAAACTGATATCAGCCTTGGTGTAAATATGACATGGCTGAAATAATGAGTTAATGAATCTACTTGAAAGAAGAAAGTCTTGAATTATGAGCAAATGCACTCAGCGAGCATTTTCTCTTACTAAAAAGGATGAACATGTGGGATGCTGCACTGGTCTCCTACACAGACATGAATCTATTGTTACAGCTTATTCTTAAGGCTTTTTTTGTTTGAACTAAAACTTTAAAGTGAAAAAGGAAAATCTGAAGCTGTGCTGCAAAATTTAAAGTGTGCTCAATGCCATGAGAAGGTTCTTCTTTTGTTAAATGGAAGAGTGCATACCTCAGCCAAAGTTCACTAGAATTACAGTACTATAATTCAACAAAACAGCAAAAATGCTACAAAAAGCAGCCGATAAAACATTTCTAGCTTTCACCCATTCTTACGGATGTGCTCCAGATTTTTGGGAGTTTATCTTTTGCCAATGCTCTATTCTTATTAACTTTCACAGCAGACAGTGCAGTGGTATTTGCGGTGGTGTACAGATAAACAGGACTGATAATATAACCTCTTTGCCCCATGTAATAAACATTAACATAACATACAACATAAACCTTAAAATGGATGTGGTAATAATGCACTGCCGAAAAGCCATGTGTACGCTCTGCATTTTAACAATAAGCCGCTGCTTCAGTCTTTGCTGTGTCCATGACAACACCAAGTCGAGGCAGAGGAGCTTCACTGAGCACAGACTGCAAAACTCCGCCTCTCTCCCATTTCATTTCTCACTCTGTAGTTACATTACCTGCCCATTATTTCTGCGCTCTAATCTCATTTATGTTTCTACTTCAGTGACTCAGTTTCATCACTTTCCCCTCCTTTGTCTCCTTTGTACATGTTTGCATATATGTGCATTTATTCTTGTGCAGTTAAAGATCTAAGGCATACACAGAAGGTGCATGTGAGAGAGAGAAATCTACATGGACGACTGTAATTACTGATGAGGCTCCAACTGTGGACCACCTCCGCCCTCACACAGTCACTTGTGATTTTGTTTTACTGCTGGACATTAGGAGTGTGTCGTCATAGCAACGGGGGAAAGCAACCTGTTGGACTCTGGCTGTGGGAGTAAGAAACATGATGGAGTTATGAAGGTGGAAACCCTTGTCTGCTTTCCTTCAATGCAGTATGAGTGTGTTTGTGTGTCCCTCCTGTGAAGTGCAAACTCCGTCTGCAGGATAATGATAATTCAGTCATGTAGAAATACGCATAATTGTAAACCCGGTCAGCTCTCAGTGCTCGCATATCCTGTTTTTCAGAAAAAGTGATGAGCTTTGTGCTTTTCCTTGAACTGGCAAATATTTGAAGAAATGCATGAGAGTGGTTTGGTGATGTCATCAGTCGGTCGCCTCTGAATTAATTTTACTGACTAGTGGTGTCCTTAACAAGAGACACGGTGGGTTCAATTAGACTGTGGCCAATGTCCAGTGGTCCTGAGGATGGGGCCAAATTGTGGTGTGTTAAAAGGTGGTGCATCACTCCAGCAGCACGGTGACAGTTTTATTACGACTGGTAATAGCTTGGCTAAACGCTTGGAGCGGGGCTCTCTGAGGACGTTAGGTGTGAAAGGGAATCAGCTGCACCTCAGATCTTAGAACAGCTGAGAGTCAAATGCAGGTCACACTTCAACCTGAAAAGAAAAGCCTACACTTGTTTGTTTCTCAAATGTAAGGAAATATAATTCATAAAACACTGATTCTAGTACTACGTAAGTACAGAATTGCAACAGTTTGACATATGGAGTTTTAATGGACAAGTTCATAATCTGTCTTCAGTATTACTTAATCAGTTTATCACTTCATTATTTTTGTCTGTATATCTGAACACAGTGGGTCCAAATACACTAAAATAAACATACAACTCTGAAGTGGTCATTTTGTCTTATCACTTTAATTTGCGGTCCTATAAAACAGGAAACATCATAAAATGCTCACATTTTGACTGGAAGCAACAAGCATCTGGCCTGATCAGTTAGTTATGGATAATAAAAAAAACATGTATTTGACACTAGTGGGTCAATGTGCATGTAAAGTAACAAACTTTAAGATTGAATTTTAAAAAAAGGAAAACAATATTAATCGTCTTCCTCAGGCTGATCTTGGATCTTTTTAATTTGGTGGTGTTTTGCTTTTTATTTTTTATTTTCTTAATATATATATATATTTTAGACATTGATTGGAACTGACATTTGATTTTGTTCATCTTGGATTGTTTTTATTATAGTTTTTGATGTGGTTGAATTTTATATTATTGTTACTGCTCTTTTTAATGCGTTCCTTAAATTTTGTTATGTGACGCACTATGGGCTGCATCTGTGTTTGATACGATGCTATATAAATGAAAGTAAGTCTAGCATTCTGTAAACAAATTGAGTAAGTACTTATCAGTGAATCAATCTGTTGACGAATACTTTGTGCAACTGTAGTGTTCATAACAACGCCTCGCTATAATTTTCTATTTTAACAACAGGAAAAACCACAGAGGTAAAATCCAACAAATGAATATAACATCTTAACAAAAATAACAGAACCTTAGCTTTACCACATAAATAATCTGGATGTGTGGTTTCCTGTGGAGTTGCTCTGCTCCTTGTTTACCTGCATCATGAATAAAAACATTTACAGGGAAAAAAAATTCAAAGCCTTATTGTGACCATTGTCTCCCAGGAGTGTGTGAAGTCTCTGATCTTAATGAGCTTAACGTCTGACTGTGTTTTCCTAGTTAAATCCAAAACATACTCTTAGGAGATGTCTTTAATCACACTGAGAAATATTTAATATGCTGGCATCTTCTCTTAGCTTTACTTATTTCCACACATATTTGTGACATATGCAGCCATGATACTGTAACTGCAGACTGGGTGGCACTGACGCTTTTTTCACCTCAAGCACCCACAGCTTGTCATGTCACAGGAAATCAATGCAAACAGATGTGACACTGCACCCTGGAGTATTGTTGTGTAGTGGAGCTAAGCCATATCCAGTTTTGGAATAATGAGAGAAATATAGCATGTAAATAAGGCTGCCGTTCTCTCCACGGGCCAACAGGCGGCTTTTTAGACAGGAGTGCTCGCTTCGACCTTCTAAAGCTCTGCTGTGAGTGAAGACCCCGGACAGATGGCGAGAGCGCTTCACTCTTAGCAATCTGCACAGATGGGAGGAGTGTGTATGTCTGTTTGTGTGTGTTGAGAGACTGACGATTTTGAAGACAGTGGCTGGAAACTTTTAACCTCTACTGTGTGTTTTACTAGAGAACATGTAAGGGATCAATGAGTGACATTTGAGACTTTTTAAGACAATGATCAAACATTTTAAGCCACATTTCACCTTATCTTTGTTGATGAATATGATATAGACCTGAAATCAAAATCAAATGACCATATTTAATTTGTACCCAAATGAGATGAAAGTGACAAAGGGCAAAAAAGAGTTGGAAAAAAAAAAGGGGGGGGTGGTCAAAACGGAAGTTGTGCAAAAATACAACAGCCTGAAACAAATCCAAAGCACTCAAAAATAGTGATAAAACTAACAATAATAGGGACACCATCGTCAGTGAGTTTTGACTACACAGTCTTTGTCAGGGCATAATGCAAAAGATGAGCCTTTTTTTTTTTTCTGTGGACACACTGAAGAGGACCTACTCCCTCTGTACAGGGTGGGGAAGCAAAATTTACAATATTTTGAGGCAGGGATTGAAAGACCGTGTATGACCCATTAGTTTATTGAAAGTCATGAGAATTTATTTGCCACAAGAAAATTGACATAATAGAAAATGTTTTTATTCTATGTGTCCTCCTTCTTTCTCAATAACTGCCTTCACACGCTTCCTGAAACTTGCGCAAGTGTTCCTCAAATATTCGGGTGACAACTTCTCCCATTCTTCTTTAATAGTATCTTCCAGACTTTCTCGTAATAGTTTTGCTCATAGTCATTCTCTTCTTTCCATTATAAACAGTCTTTACGGACACTCCAAGTATTTTTGAAATCTCCTTTGGTGTGACGAGTGCATTCAGCAAATCACACACTCTTTGACATTTGCTTTCCTGATTACTCATATGGGCAAAAGTTTCTGAAAAGGTATGGATAATAGTGTTAGGTATGATTATGACATCAATATATGTTTGGTTTCAAAACAATTGACGTAGTGCCTGCTGAGAAAAAACAACTAAATGTTCATTGTAAATTTTGCTTCCCCACCCTGTATATGTAAAGGCTCATTCTACAGTAATAAAAACAAGACTACTGCTATTTCGAGATTGTTATACCCTGATAAAATATCTATATTATTATTATTATTCCAAATAAAATACCAACTATATCCCATTTATGCAGTTAGATCCTATAAATCCAACTCACTTAACATTGAAGTCCTAACCTTATATTTAAACACAACATATTTAAACACTTTAAGACTAAATTCTGATAATTGGATTACAGACCCAATAACCCCAGTACCACATCAAACTATATTTAGTCCTTGTAGAAGCCAATAATGTAATAACAACCAATAATGTAATAACAGCCGATAATGTAATAAATTTGCTATTTTTAAAATGTAATAGGCCAATAATGTAATATCTGGCCAATAACATAATAAAAGTCCTGAACCAATAATGTAATAGCTTTTGGCCAATAAAGTTATAACTTATGACGTTATTGGCTCAGTTATTACATTTGCAAAGAATTTTTTTTTTTACCTGGCCAATAACAAAATAACCAGCCATTAAGTTATAACGTTATTGGCCAAAAGTTATTATGTTATCGGTTCAGGACTTTCATTACGTTATTGGCCAGATATTACATTATTGGCCTATTACATTTTAAAAATAGCAAATAGCAAATTTATTACCTTATCGGCTGTTATTACATTATTGGCTTCTACAGTCCTTCCTCTGTTGTCTCTCCTATATGTCACAGTTTGTTTCAAAGCTGTCTTCTCCTTCACTTTGCCACACCTCATCAGCTACAGTTTCACCTGGGACCCCCAGTTGCCGTCCTCTCCCTCATCAGCACCCACCCTCTCCACCTGTTGTTCACAGGTGTGCCAAATCAGCTGGCCAGCATATATGCAGCTCTAGTTCAACTGATCATGCCTGACTCTCCAGCGCTCTGTTCCTGCATGACTTCTTGGCTCCGACCCCATCTGATTCTGTTCATGTTTCCTCATCTCTGCCGTGGTAAGCCGACCCACCTTCCAAACCTGACTACGAGATTTGCCTTCGTTTTTCCTGTTCTGTCTTCTGCCTGTGATGGCGTGGCGCTTACTGGTCTTGGTTTCCCTGAGCCCCGGTGTTTCTTTCCACATCTGAGTTTTCTGCATCTCCTCAGTGAGGGAGCTGCCTTGTAGCACCGTATTATGTGATAATGGTGCAATATGTAATAATTTTTCACCTCATTATGTAATAATGCAGCATTTTGTAATAAAATTCTTGAACGCATTTTGTAATAAACTTTACAGCATTTTATAACTTAAATGTAATGTGTCTTCCAAATTTCAGTACACCAGTAAGTTTCTTGTCAGTAATACTTAATTATTGCAGCTTTTGTCTCTAGTTTGCAAACACATTCTCCATTATAATGAATACAGTTACATTTGGTTTAGGTTTAATCAATGAAACATCCTACTAGTTTTTTTAAAATGAATTATAATTAAGCTGGAATGCTTAACGTTCCGCTGGTATTATGGTTTTTCCAATCAAGGAATCAATCTTGATGATTTATTACATAATGCACCAAATTATTACATTTCCTTTATTAAAAAAAGTGCTATACCCACATTTTGTAATAACTGTTGGAATATGTAATACATTATTACAAAATGCGGCAAAGTTTATTCCAAAATGCATTGAAAAATTTTATTCCAAAATGTGGCATGTTATTATAAAATGTGGCGTTATTACATAATGAGGTGAAAAAGTATTACATTATTACATATTGCACCACTATTACATAAAGCGGTGCAACATGCCTTCTCTGTGGTTGTGACTCTTCAAATCTGAGCATCACACCTCCTGAGCTCTCCCACAGCCTGATCGTTACCTGTGTAACATTTCAATAAAACTTTTGGAAGTGTTTATCTGAGTGTGTTACATTTGGGTCCTCCATCCTGTACACCACCCATTTCACTATAATCGGAATCTTTGCCTCTGATCATATTCTTTCTGCTTGTTGGCTTTCAGCTCACTGACAGACACAGGCAGCCTAATAAAGAATCAAAATGGCAATCAATCTATTCAGAGGACGCTGCTGACCTTTGTGGGCGAGTCTCAGTGGCGTCTGTGGCGCCAGGCAGTTGGCATTATGATTGGTATGTGACATTACACAACAAAAAGTGGAAAACGTCAGAACTACAAACTGTTTCACTGTGGTTTTGGCTGTGAACATCTGTGCAGTTTACATCAGTTATGTCAAGCCACGACAAATCAAGGACAGGTAAACTCAAAGAGGGGAATTGTCTCACTATTTACAACAAGCTTACAAAGACAGATCTCATCTAGTGGCTTGATGAGGATCTGCTGTTGCTGTTTTGAGATTTAATTAAAATCTAATGTTTTAATCTTCGACGTCAGTGCTTTGGTGGAGTCATTGCTGGCAGATGCACAACTCGACAATTCAATAAGAAAGCAAGCTCATTTTACAGGAAGATCACATCAGGTTTACACACAACTAAAGTCCTGTCGCTGGAGCTGTAGAAAAGACATGATGGTAAGTGCAACCTCTCTTTCAAAGACATCGCCATTACAAGTGAGCTGTCTCAAAGTTCCTACTGTTTTTGAGGATGGCAAGACAAATGTTACTACACACTTCACACTGTCTTCACAATCTACAATATGCCACACACTCAAAGATCATAAGAACAGTTTGCTACTGGTTGATTCTGCAAATAACAACCCTATGTGTGACTCACGGCAAAGTGCAGTGCATAATTATGATTGTCAGAGGGCCACATGTTCTGAAAAACAGTGGGGAGAAAGCACTTCAGAGCCATTTGCAGTGTTTTGTGGAAGAGCTGTGTAGAAAGGGCTACTACTTTTGACATGCTTTAATTTTAGGTGCATTCATTCAGAGCTGAAAGGAGAAGGTAGGATTTGTCATACATGCAAATCTGACAAACACAAAAACAGGCTTTGAAAATAACTCAGCACTGTGCATGAACTTCAGTGAAGCGAAATTTATCAATCACTCGCCCTGTGTAGGGCAGAGCGATGGGGTGAAAGAACATTTTACCCAACACCAATAAAACAAAAGACTAAAAGCCTTTTCTTAACAGTGTGATGCTAAAATGTGGTGCAGCAACACAGAAAATCTAGTTCCAAACCTCTGCATGATGGCTATGCAAAGTGGGTATGGTGTGAATTTCCATGTTGCACTGTTCCATTTTGGTTAAAAAAAAAAAAAAATCATATTTTTGGGATGGCCATGGAGCATTCTGAAGCCCTGTTGTGGTCATTTTCCCTACACATCAACAAGAGAAAACACACCAACAACTGTGAACCAATCAACACTGAGAAACAGGCAGTGTGCTTGAGGTGAGCATTTTCCATTGCCATTTCTCTCCAAAATGGGAGATCATTATTTGGGATTATTTTTTTAAACAACTTTTTGCTATTCATGAGGATATTCTCATCTTTGTGGTACTTGGTAATGTCACGCCTCTGAGATGCTTGACTCATTGCCAAAGGGACACAAATAGTGCATACAAACAGTCCAGGTTGTGTGTCTTAGTCATAGTCGAAGCAAGGTTGCATACAACAATTAATAGTATATATTGGATCAAAGGATTTCATAATCAAATGTATTTTTCTGCTGGTGAAAATCAACTGACATTGAGGTTCATCTGAATATTTTTTCTTCAGCACAAGTTTTCTGCAGGGGTTTGCAAGAAACTACAAAATCAGTTTTCAGTAATTTCTCTGCAAATTTTTCAATGTAAAATCCCTGCTCAGCATGAAATGGCTTCAGGAAGGGCACTAGAGAGGAGGCTGGTATCAGTCAGCCATTGCTGTACCCTGCAGAACTGTATGAGAGGTTTCTGTGGTACTTGGATTAGAGCGAGCACACAGACACATTTGGCTACAACAGCAAAAGATGGTGAAGATCAACTCACATGCAGATAGAAGGACAAATACAGAGTCAAAGTGGAAAGATTAATGTGCTGCTGCTGAACTGTCCCTACCTGCAGCCACTCATCTGATCTTACCTGTTCCCCCTCGCTGAACCACCAGGCTGGTCTCGGCTCCCACGGCGCACTCTTTGAGCAGCTCCACCACCTGTGTGTGTGTGAATCCCTGCACTGGCTGCTTGTTTATCTCCACTATCAGATCCCCCTCGAAGAGGCCCGGGCAGCCCTGAGGCTCCAGGACCTGCTTCACTCGTTGGCCTGTGGCGCTGTCCGCGATTGTGAAGCCAAACCCGTCCATGCCCTTCACCATAGTGAGAGACAACAGCTCGCCCTGGGTCGCCCCTGATGACGCCATGGAGACGCTGTCAGGGGGCGTAGTTCCAGTGGTGGGAGGAAGTGAGCCGTCTAAATGGGTATCGCCCGGATGAGGGGTGAGCAGCTGTTGCTGGGCGTTGACCTGCTCTTGAGTGGGGTCTGCGACGAAGCGGGCCGTGCGAGAGATATAGTCCAGGTAGTTGTCGTAACCCGTCCTGCCATTGACCATGATCGGCCGCTGGTCCATGATGCCCAGTGGGGAGATAATGGTGGTGGTGTTATTGTTAGTGTTGGCAGCGTCCTCTGGATCGTATGGCAAAGGGTATCCACGACACAAAACCAGAGTGACGCTTTGACCGATGGGCACCGACTGGAAGAGTTTGACCACATCAGCGTGGGTGGTACCAAGGACACACACGTCATTGATGTAGACAATTACATCACCTGAAGAGGAGAGAAAGGACACAGAGAAACATGAGAGGTAGTGTAGGTACAGCTGGAGAGAGTGAAAGTGAAACCAGCACTTCCAGATTTTATTACAAAAGTCTGAAAACTCAATCAAAATCACACAGACATTTGTAATAATTTGTTACTAATAGTTCAGTTTTATCATATAATGAGTTGCATCATCGTCAATGTTTAGCAGTTTGTGTAGTCAGCATTTCACTCCATTGTCTTAACTGGGAAGGGAACTTAAAGAAAAATAGGTTAAACGATCTTGATTATTGAATATTTTGGTCTTTAGTTTCCTTCAGTGAATGCTTCTTGGCACTGACCTCTGACTGGATTCAAGTTATAGGTAAAAACTACAACTAAAAAGAAAGATAGAAAAGAAAGAAGACAAAAGACAACTTACACTACAGGACAGTAGAGTGATAACATAGGTAAAGGGAAAAACATAATATCACACAAGTGTATAACACTGTTATGGAAGGTGTACTTTATCAATATTATAAATCAATAGTTGCCAAAGGGTTTAACTGCATTAAATAAAAAATGATTAAAATATTAACTACTCTAGCAGTGTGATAGTGTGATATTTGTATATGGTCAGCAATCCCAGGTACAGAAAGACTGATGAAAGAAATGCTTAATGAGATATTGCAAAAAAAAAGGATACATTTGCAAGATATTAATAAATACTACAAATTACAAAAACTCGTGCTAGAGCATCTGCTCATTGTATGATTAAAGGCTCTGGCTTCCTCGTGGAGTACAGCCCTGGTATCTTCCTCCATTTCCCTTCCAGCCATAAACCACTTCTACAGATAAACATGACCAACGATAATGTCTTATCTGCCTTTCATGGGTAAAATAGTACAGATGACAAGTGGCTAAAATGTTTGCCTTTTATGGGACCAAGTGCTTTATTTGCTGACTGCAACACACTACACTCTAGATAAAAAGTAGCTGACAATTAAATGTTCTCAAACAAAAGTGCTCCACATCCACACTTATCTTCGCCTCAACCAAATTACTAAATATAGTGAGTTGTGCTCCACTGGTGCAGGCACCATGCAGATTTTTTAAAACACAATGCACAATCCATATTAAAGTCTGACAAACACCATTACCTGGGTTGATAATGAAAACAATTATTTTCTAATTGCAATAATTGACAGGTTCTTTTGAGCGAGGGCAGGGGTGTCTGTGAGTGTGTATGGAAGAGTGAGATGGTGAAAAGCAAAGATCCTTCATGATTAATAAACAAAGCATGTGCTTAGTGATTGGCTCTCACCTCACTAACCCTAAGCTGCATCCTATCTAATTCTCCTGAAACAAGAACAGGAGATTATAAAAGCACTAATGGCTTGGTCAATGACACTTTTACTGAAACACCATGGCAATTTATATTGATTTTCTGGATTGGATGTTGCAGCTGAGAACCGTTAACCATTCAGTAGCTTGGGTAACTGCAGGTTGAGACATAACTAAGATGTTCACACTCTTACTGTAAACTGTTTTAGGTAGCAGTTGAGCAGTGGCTTTTCAAGTTTTAATACTCCACTGGTATTGACAAAATGGGCTCACACCTTGAGGCAACATGACGTGAGAGACTTTTTAATTAATCTTGGTAAACGTGGATGACATTTGCCTTGAGAGCTGGTGTCAGAATCAATAGCAGAGCACAGCGGCAGAAAACAAATGATAGAGTCATGACCTCAAATCACCCTCACTATGCTCACAGATCTCATTCTTTATGAGCAGAGAGGAACAGCAGCAAGACAGAGAGCGTCAAGTTATTTTACAGACACAGGAAACGCCTGTGCTGTATAGTCCTACGCTGCACCATAACTCAAACCTCTAACTATGTGACCATGCACACAGCTTTTGAATATATATGATTGAGTTTTGAAGAATCATTATGTTCCTATCCCAGTTCTGTTTTCCTTTCCATGGCAGAATGCATCCAACATTAAGGCACACTGTCATCAACTTATTTGAGTTTGGACACAGTAATAATATTACCTAAACCAAAGAGCCCCAATAGACCAAACAAATGCAGCTTTTCCACTGCTGGTATCAGTTTGACTAAACTTGACTTGACAAGGCATAACTAGGCTCAGTTTGGCCACTAGTACGCAGCATTTCTCCTTCAGGCATAGTACTTAGCGTGGCTAGTTATCAGTGATGCAGTGTAAACTATTGTGTTATGTTGTGCTCAGCATGACGGTAGTTATGAGCAATGCAAGAATGGAAGAGAATGAAACTTAAATCTGTGAGTTATAATTTCTAAAATGAAACATTATATTAATATTTTTCCAGGTGAAAATATGTTTGTTTCGACTTCAAATCTGTGGTCGATTTATCAACATGCAGCCAATTTGAAAATTTGCTCCAATGTTTTCAAAGATTTCTCTCTAACTTAGCATGGTATTCCACAGTGCAACTCGATAACACACACACATACTGATGCAGTGACAATTCTGAATGGATAAATCCATATGTGGCTTGCTTTTGCCTGCTTGGAACCTTTGGTGAAGGTGGGACTAGAAATACTATATGATCAGATCGTAAATGTCAAAAAAGTTGTGCCAAGTCAAGGCGAGTGGAGCTGATACCAGTCGTGGAAAATGGGCAAAGCTGTGCCTTTTGCATTTTATGTGGCAGCCATAGGAGAGGTTTGGAAAGTATTCTGCTGTTTGCAACAAGCTATTTTACAGCTAAACAACACTAAATATACACATCAAACCTTTAAGAGAGGTTGAAAATTGACAGAGATTGACACAAGAGAGAGTTTAGTCTGGATCTGTTTTTACCTTTTCCTGTTGTGAAGTTACTTAAACAAGAAAAAACATGTATGCTGATAACATAACCTATTGACACCCACTTTGAAAACAGTCTATCTGTAAATTCTCTATTGCTCCTTGTAGCAGCAGGAATCCAAGATAAATATATCTCAAAACTTTGGCAAGAAAGGTACAGTGTGCATGGCTGCAAACTGCCCAAGATTATTACAAAATATGCATCTGAATTGATCTCTATAAACTCACAACTCCAGACAAACACACGCATTGAAATTCTGGCATCAACACGAAAAACGCAGCCCTCCCTCTATTCACCACAAACCCTCCTGCCACACTGACCTTCCAACTCACTGTAAACACACACTCATGGCAAGACCCACACCCACAGGTACTTCACCTTTTACACCGCCATCCTTGCCTATTCTTTATCACATATTCATCCCTGCTTAGTGTTGAGTGCAGCCCGTTGACAAAATACGAGGTCTCTGTGGCCCTGCAGAGACAAGGCCGTGATAACGGTGCTGTTTAAAGTCTCAGCGGGGTGTAACCATTTGTGAGACGCTGCCATCATTTCAGTGTGTTTGTATTGTCGAAGGTCAGGCCAAAGAGAGTGGCATGCACTCCAAAACTCATTACAGCCGTGTCATACTTGCAAGAGTAATTATAAAGAGATTTGTTTGGCCTCATCTTAAGATTTTTCTCCTTCAAGTGTTTTTAATTAAAAATTCTCACAATGCCATTGTGTTTATCACCTCTTCTCTGTAGAACAAAAACCATACTGATTGTTCAATGTCATATTTCAACATAGACCATAAACTGAAAAAGATAACTTTTTTTAGCACAGTATCATCTATTGTAACTACAGTGAAAATCTGAAAGTTCATTTCAGTGTGTTTTTGTTTAAAATAAATCAGATGAAAGCATTACAGTTCAGACAAAGATAACATATTTGACTATTACTAAAGTTAATTTGAAACAGTCTGATCTAAGATGCTGGTATTAGTTTAATTACACAGTAACTGTCAATGGATAAAAGGAAACTGGTTTTGTCTAATGTTCTCTGAATCGAGCACTAGCTGTTATAAAACTGACTTTAACTTATGACTGTCATCAGAAAATGCAAAGATAAATGCATTTAAGTAATTAGAAATAAAGAGCTGAGGGTTGATGTCAAGGGGGATGAGAAAAAGATGGAGACCAGTTGAATAGAAGACATAAAATGAGTGTCAGGGGTTTCTTTGGTATTTCTGGATATAGCAAAAATGAAACTATTAAATGAAAATAGGAGGAAGGAGGGGTAAACACAAAATGTTTTATGTCTAATAATGTAAGGGTAAGTTTTATTTATAATCAGAGGAAATACTTTGGGCTCATACACCCATACATTCAAAACCCCAACACATTGATGACCCAGTCTTATAGACTGTTTAATAAAGCAAAGTCTCTCTGTTATTTTAGTATTAAGGAAGCTCCCTAGCCATCTTACTTTATGTGTGATAAATGACCACTTTATGCACTGTGCTTGCTCCAGCCTCCACAGATAAAAACATCATTGCATACTGAGAGCACTGACAAACCCACTACTGTGTTCTCTTGACCTTTAATACAGCTGGTCTGTCCCGGTGTGTGTGCGTGTTTGCGTGTATCTGATCATACATGCTGCAGTTCCTCCCCCATGTGGCCACAGCCAGGAGTTATGGAGCTCATAAAGTCCCCTCATGATTAATGAAAGAGCAAAGTGTTGCAGATGGTGCACACACAAATGCACGCACAGACACACAGACACACAATTTACGCTTGGCAAGTTGCACCTGCACATTTCCACATACAAAGACATGCATACAACACATGCACACACCAAATGTGTACAGTGTAGTGTATAGTTGTAGTGGTGCATAGTTGTAGTGGTGCATAGTGTGTGTGTTTATCTGTGAACTGACTTATAGCTATTTCATCACATAAAGGTTCATAAAGTCCACTGTGTACTGCATATACATCTTTGTGTGTAAATATCTGTACCTCATTTACTTGAATTTGCTTCTGTGAAGGCTACACTGCTTACAAATGACAAACGTGAGGCTTGAAACCATGTTATTTGTGGATATATTTGGAGTGATTAAAAAGTGAAACCTTTACAAAAATCGATGTATTAGTTTTGGGAATGACTGCAAATTCTGAATTTGTTGTTTGCATGCAAGTCAGTAGTTCCAATACACATGCATCATTGTGGTGAATGTCTTTTAAGGTGCCAGGCAGGAAACAACACTGAATTGAGTACAAGTACTGTTACTATGGTGACATTCGAATTACTTCTGCAAAAATCTCCTAAAAAAAAAATAGAAAAAATAAATAAATAAATAAATAAAATGTAATATTGGTAAAAACTGTTTTCATAGTGTCTGGTTATACTACAGTGTTGTTTCACATCATTCATAGTCCTACACATATCCTCTATCAAATCTGACAGCAACTAAAAAAGAATCAGTCCTTTAAATGAGACCAAGGAATTTCTTCTTATTCACATGACTGGGATTCAGAGTAATTTATGTCTTTTGCATCAGTTTGTTTTTACACTACTTCATCTCTCTGACATCATTTCCATCTTTACCTAGGATGAACAACAGGCTCACTATCTTGGCTTATAAAATTATTTCCCAACATTTTGTTAATAGCGACAGATTATGTAACTTTTGTTAATGTAACACTGGTAATTTAAACATAATATATTGTACCTCAAGATAAACATAGTTAAGCAAAATAAAATAACATTAAAAGTATCTAAATCTCGAAAACATACTTTACTATGAGAGCAAATGTAATTTGTAAAGTAAGTAACCATCCATGAATACAGGCTAAAAATGTGTTTTTGTTTGTCTGCTTGGTTTGACTGGTTCTCAGGCTGTGTTTCATCCATGCCTGAGGCTTACCTGTGGCCATCTTTCCATCTGCTGCAGCAGGCCCATCAGGGATAACGCTCTTAACCTGCAGGAATTCATCAGGTTCGTCCCCTCCGATTATGGTGAAGCCAAAGCCCATGTTGCTCTTTTGGAGTGATGTGGATAAGAAACTGCCTTTCAGCTGAGTCGGATCCCGCGTGAACAGTGGCTTCTCTATAAACAACACAGACATAATAAATTACAAATATACAAATATCAGTGTGAGGCCTTCAAAGCAAAGACAGGAGGGACCTTTAAAGCTGGTGCAGGGCGGTGCTCATGGGTGGGGGCACAGGTGAAGCTTGTCCATTAAAGATATGGGTGTAGCTGCAGGAAAACTGGCAGGGTATAATATTAACTGCAAAACTTGGAAAGAGGTGGGGCTGTGATGCTGAAAGGTGCAGGTGGGGTTGAACAGGTTTGCTCCCGTGCCAACTAGAAATGCAAAACCCTTCCCTATGAATCTCGAATATACCAAACCATTGTCCGTTCCTGTGTCCCATGCTGGGATATGGTGGGCAGAAAGGGTGCAGGTCAATGACGCAATTCTTCAGTCCCAAGGCTACCAGGGAAGCAGCAAACTCAGAAAATGACATGCTGCCAATCAGGGATAAGATCCAAGAGAAGATGCTCAGGACAGCTAGGAAAGAACTGGGAGATTTCTGCAGGAGGGAGAGATGGGAGATTTTTGGAGGAGGGGTGTCATTTGAGGAATGAAAGGATCTCAGCCAGCAAGCTTAGTCACACTTAACTAAATCTCCAATCTTTTCACCTCAGAAGGAGACGTGGATAGCGTGCTAGTTTACATCCTTTTGCTGTCACTGGTCCAGACATAGACTGAGTGATTACACTCTGTGTCTGCTTATGCCAGGCGATAAGACGTGTCATGGTACACGATCACCACACCAATCCTTCAGCTGCCTCAAGGGGAAAGCTCACTTGCAAGCTAGCATGCTTACAGTAAGTCAAACGAGCGCAGGCAGCCATGAGAACGACAGTCAGCCTTCTTTGCTTCTGCCTTGGCCTACTTACTGACAAAGTGCCACAGGGAGAAGGGGCTACAGACAGGCTGCTCTAGCACCACAGTGCAGGCGGAGGTGGGAAGTGGTTGCTGCTGCTGCTGCTGCTGATGGGGGCACATATTCATCCGGCGAGTCAGAACACGCCGGAGTGGGGAGACGTTGGCGGAGGAGGATGTGTTGTACGCAGCGGCCCTGCGACCTGTAGTTGGCGAGCGGGAGAGGTCGCCAAGACTGTGGCAGCGCTCAGGCGCAGGGCTGACCTGAGCAAGGAAGGATCTGGGGAGGGTTGCAAAGGGGCTGGCATCTTCCACTGGCACCGAAAAGTTAAAGAGGAAAGTAGGAGGAAAGAGGAGGAAGGAAAGAGAGCCTCACTGGAATGTACACAGAGTGTAACCACAGAGACAGGCTCTCTACTCACAGCTCTGTGCTACTACGTTACTACGGAAACAAACCTCCACTTCACCATCCAGTCCAGACAGTTTTCCTAGCATGTATGTCCTGCTGCTATGAAAACAGTGGTGAGTGAATGGAGCATGAGCACTACAATCAGGTAGTAAGAAACCAGTAATTAAAAAACAGAGCATAAAACATATTGTTTACCTTGACCTTTGAGCTTCAAGTTGACTAATTAGTTTCAAAAACCATGTCACATGTCTTACAAGTGAACCAACTGGTATCAGTTGACAGTCTTAGTCCTATTACACTTGAGAATAATTGTCATTATGTTACTACTGCAACTCAAGAAACAAAGTACACTACTTTTTCTTTTTTTCATCTTGTAGGCATTTTTGTGACTTTGTCTGACAGATGGCAGTATAGAGGGGACAGAAAACAGGTGGAGACACATGAACTGTCATCCTGAAGCCAAGGATAATGTAGTTCATGGTTGTTGCCCTTATGCTGTTTTAATGGAATTTATTGGTTGTAAGCCAATTGTTGGCTGACAATGACAGTGAATCCCACACAGATGTCACATGACCTAGAAGCAGAACGACTATAAGGACACCATCTATGAAATGCACCACGGCTTTGGGCTTTCTGTTCTATGTGTCACATCGATATGTTTAACATTTTCAGTCATCTCTCTACTGTCCATTAATAAATAAAAAAATAAAATGTACAGGAAAATGTATTGCCTGCATTACATACATGATAAATAAGTTAATGTTCACTGCTGTTATTCAGAGCTGTTGTTTCTGTACTTTCATACAGCTGTCATGAAAACAAGAATGTGAAATACATCTGTACATGTGGACATCTTCTGTTCATCTGTACAGAAAGTACTTTAAGGAGAAAATTAAGCACACAGCAATTTATTGTACACTGTACAACCATATTAAATAATGATAATATTTAAAGGTGTTGTGTTTTAAAATCTTTTAAATTGAACAGGGTGGTCTTACCTCTGTAGATGGTGGGAAGGGGCAGTGAGGACAGACCCTGGCTTTGCATCTGCTGCTGCTGCTGGAGTCTCCTCTTGGCCTCCAGGACTGGGTTCTCAAACTGGGTTCTTCTATTTATATGGCTATTATTTAAAAAAAACATACACAAAAAAAAAAAACAGAACAGACTTCAGATGTCAGATGACAAGCCTGTTACACTTCACACAGCCCCCCTCTCTGCAACGACCAGATCTAAAAATTGTGGCACTAAAGCAGCTATTGCTCTGATGATTAATTAAATGGCCGGTCCTCAGATTATGTAAGAGAGCTGCAGAGCGGCTTTGCTGAGTAAAGGGAACAAACGCCTGACATGGAGCTTTCCTTCCTAAATTCTGCTTGTCATATAAGCAGCAGCATGTGAATCAGTGACTGGAAGGAAACCTGCACATGAAGCAGTGATTTCCTTTAACATCCCACGTTGTTCTTAATTTAGTTTGCAAGGGGGAACAGTCACCGAACACTAAAACTGCAATTTCCCAGTGTGAAATAATTAGTCATCATTAGACACTTCCTTCATTCTTTGAGACATCTTTGTGCACACAGACACACACCACCTTATCATTAATGAAGACTCTAGTATCATGGTGCTAATTATCAAAACAGTTTGACTATATTTTTTACATGCTTACATAATGTCAAACTCTGGTGACCTCTTTCATGCAACTAGCATCGAAATACGAACATTTCAAGAAAAGAGAGCATTTCATAAGGCAGTCTATGACTAGATGTCACTCTGGTGGTTTTCTTGAGGAAAGTCGAGCCAAATGACTCCCCCTGCTTGTCTAAAAATAGAGCTCCGTCCCTTCGTCCGAGAGTGAAGAGCATCTAGCCAAAAAAGTGACACCTCTGAACAGGGAGGGGACATGTAGTTCAATACAGAGGACAGTCAACTGCACTGACAAGCCACTGCTGTAGCTGACAGACACATATATACTAAAACAAGGGGAGAATGGTTCAACAAACACTGACTTCTGCTCATAAACTTGGTTCATTGTAAAGTGTTTGAGACAGATACATGTATGCACAGACAGATTAAAAACAGTAAGCCATCAGCGGGCTGGCAAAAGGGAGCAGCTACTTCCTGGCTGCAGCACCAGTCTGCTCCTAATAAATATGATTAATACAGCACCACTGGGCTACACTGAAAATCAAAAGCAAGCCATTACATATTAAAGATGTACCCGACTTACTCGACATAGTAGCTGCCATAAATGGGGTCATCGATTTTCTCCCAGCCGTACGGAAGCTCTGTAAAAAAACAACAGTAGCGGGACAACAATAATGAAGAGCTTGTTTATTCACTGAACTTGAAACCACATATTGATCTTGCATGAAAAGAATAACTTTACAGCATCATCTTTACGTCTGTAATTACCAGACTTTTTGATGGCACAATAACATGTTAACTGGAACTGAAGCATGGTTGTTTTCTTAGCAGGCCGTATGCTCAGGCTTGTATGAATATTCTGACATTTCATCTTTTATAAAAATTTGATTGCAACAAGACACAAGATTAAAAAAAAACCCTAACGATGTGTTTTCTCAGCAGCTCGTCATGTTGATTGATTTAAAGAGGCTACTTCCTCTTTAAAGCCATGCATCAAATGCACCCCTTTCTAAGAGAAAGTTGCAAAATAACATCAAATTTTGATAGATCTAGTGGCTGAAATTAAATCAGTGAAATATTTATGATCTGCATCTTATCCATACTGTAAATATTGTGTTTTGATGTGAGTACTTTGCATAGATTATTAGCTTTAACTAGAACAAGCACAAACCCTCGGGGTGATTAACCTTCGCTGTATGAAGTGGTGTATATTTTTACACTGGGGTTTTATAGTTAAGAGTTAAATATCAAATACAATCGCTGCCAAAAAGCACATGACAGTTAATTACTGAAAGACATAGACAGACAGATCAAACGGCACAACTGCTGTGAAAAGAACGTGAATGACTCATAATAAAAGGCTAGATATCAGTGCTCCAACATGGGAAGAATTGTTTCATTAAGGAAACACAAATGAACACGATCTGTATAGCTGTCACCATGATAACCTGCACTTTTTATTTATCTGACCTGATGAAAGTCTGAATTGGATCAAAACATCATCTTTGAAGACATAATGTGGCTCAGAGAGTGTGCAGCCGCTATTTGTTTCATGTATAGTCTAACTGCAACACTTTACTGATATACATTTAAAGAGGGATGTTTTCCACTGCTTGTGTGACATTGGGATTCCTTTTTACCCTCGGCCCACACCACAAGGTATTGTCATCAGTTTGTCATCCGTCTGCCCTTCTGCATGTCCATATGTGCAAAAACTTTGGCGTGCATCAGTAGTTCTCAACCGGGCTTATCATACTCAGTGATAAGGAAACCCTTGCATGGACTGAAGATCGAGGGATTTCAAGTGTGGGCATGTTATGTTCCTTTCTATCATCTACAAGTGAAGAAATACCAAAATTAAGATCTGTTTATCAGCTGTACTCTGAAGTATGCATGAAGTAACAAAAGAACAACATAATAAAATGAGGCAGCTGCATATTAAACAAAATAACTTCAGGGCGGAAACTATGCACAGTCAATTGATGCATGTGTTTTTCTGTTATATTAATTTTCTTCATCAATGTCATTCTTATATTAGATTAGAGGTTATTAGAGATGGGAATCCCAGAATAACTCAAACAATGATAAAATGACAAATATTACCCATGTTAATAATAGTATCACTGCTGTATGTTGATGCAGTGGATGACAGTCATGTATAACAGAAAAGAAAAACTACCACACATTACTGTATGTATTTAGTCACATTGCGGTGTCAGTTTTATAGAATTTGATAGCCAGGGTGAAATGATGCACTAAAAAGATATACTGCGCTAAATAATAAGTTACAAACACTTGCTCAGATAAAGTCAATAGATTTAGTGCTCCGCATAAGTTTCAGTAGTACTGTCAGAATGCAGAGTCAGAGATATTTCTGCTCTCTCAGCCTCTATGAAGCTTGCAAGGTGGAAGGTGCTGTTTTTGTTCGGACTGATCAAAGCTGATCTTTCTTTAAAACCTGACAGTCATCAGTCAAACCCGTCAGGACCTTTGAGCGAGCCGTCTCCTCTTTTCCTGTTTCCTCTGCCCACAGCTCCCGAACAGAGCACAGCACCTCCAGCATGTCTTCGAAGGAGTTCCCCATTTGCTTTTCAGATTATGAGAAATTAGCATTTAAGGAATATACCCAAATGGAAACTCCAGTGTTTTAGCATAATAGTGCGATCATTCAAAACTAAATTGGGAACAAAGTGTGTGAGGCTCCTGCTGAAATAATTTTGAAGCTAAATCCATTGCAGAGCTCTGGGACAGTGTGCTTCACGGCAGAATCAGACCAGCTTTGATTAGTGACAATGCAAAGTTAATCAGGATGAAAGCAGAGATAACAGAAGGGAAAATGCTTCTTAATCAGACAAAGAAGCAACCAGAGGGATTGGTAAAACACCTCAGGCTCCTGAGGATCCTGCAGCAACTGGGAGGGCATGACATCTGTGAGAAACAACACGCTACGATCATACATCAAATACGTATGGTATGTAAAACTATATGGTCAATGCATATGTGCCACACTGTATTAATGCGTGGCCTAGTTTGCAGATTCAATAGAACTCTGCATACTTTCATCTCTCTCAGTTCTCATACACTGAGGAGAAATATCAAAACAATACTGGTGCAGTGCTCATGCATGTGCCATATGCTTCTCTGAACCCCTGCCCCCATCCCCTCGAAACAAATTATTAAACTTTCAGTAGGATGCACTATTTTTTGCCTACACACTCACTAAATGCATGCTTAACACAAACACAAACACAAACACACACACACCATAGTGAGTGATACAACAGAGTGCTGTGAGCAGGTTGACAGCCCACGGGAATACCGCCTGTGAACACTGCAGCATTCCTTAGACCCATCTCCACTCATTAAATATGAAAGAGAGTGTTTCATGTTCTCACCTTTACTGGGCTTCACACACAGATGTGCACACACACATTGTTTTAGTAGTTTACACACACACACACACACACACACACACACACACACACACACACACACATACTTCTGTCATTTTGCATATGCACACCAGCAGACACACAAATACAGCAGATCAAAGAGTCGTCATGTATTTCAGCAGTCCTCTAATGAAAAGCTTTTCTAATAAAACGTCCACAGGAGGAGCTGCAGGAAGCCAGAAATGTCTGTACTTTCTGTTGCAGAAAGATGGGATTGTTCAAACTGTGCTACATGTGACATCTAAACTTAAAAAGGATTACTGTTTTTAGCACGTGTTGAGTATCATATTCGAAGCTTCATAAATTTCAATCAATTACAAATATATCACACCAATAATAACACTAGTGATACAGTATTTGGGGTATTAGACTATGGAAGAACCAAGTCTGGAACCAGCAGTGTATTAGCTTAGTCAACCAAGACTGAAGACAGGTGCAGACAAGAACAACATTTTTACATTGTATTATAACATTTAGTGAGTTTTTAATGAACTTGTATTTGGAAGAAAGAGCAAGGCTAGTTGCTTCAACTCTTCCAGGCTTTATGCTAAGCTAACAACATTATATACTATTATCTATGAGCTGACAAATAGGAGAAAACATCATGTGAAGCACCCAATAGACATTCCAAGCCACCACCAGTTGACATCAGTTGAATAAAATTATGCATTATTTACACTTAATGAATATTCAGAAATACACAACCAACCAACCAACCAACCAACGCTCACCTAGGTAAGTTAAGCTCCCTTTCTTATTCACCATTTTCAAGTGTTATGTATATTGTTGGGTCAATCATCTTGTTTCTCATTGTGTTAGCTGATAAAGTAATTGACAAATATTTACAGAAACTAATACATTAATTGCTTGGTTGACAGGAGTGTTGCTAAATCATGTTCTGTATGTTATTATCAGCAGAGTACGTTTAACACAACAAATTATTCAAATGTTTATCGACTAATGTGGTTTTTGTAGCCTCCGTAAAGTTCATGTAATGTCACAGTTGCCACACACACACACACACACACACACACACACACACACTAATGTACTGCTACTCCCATTGAGCGGGGAGCTGATAAATGTTGAACCTAGAGGATTGTTTCTTCACTTGTTCCCTTTGTCTGGCTCCACCGAGTGGCATCCATAACCCCTCTGTCAGCAGGCAACGATGGAGCGCTAACTCTCCTGGACAAGGAGACAGACACTGTGTGTGTGTATCTGCCACATAAAGCCTGCTCTGCTTATCGCAGCAATGCTTCATGTGCCCAGGAAGGAAATGTCAAACTGGTGTGAAATTTTCAGGTGGGAGCTCTTATGATGGAGCCCTGAAGAGAGTAGAATAATGTTTGTGACTTCTAGTCTTGCCACAATATCCATCCTGCAGTCACAGGTGGAAGGCCGCTTACCACCAGCAGGAGGCATCCTGGCATCTTCCCCGCTGCTCTACTCATCATCAGCACCACTCAATAATCTCTCTCTTTTCCCCTTTAACTCTTGTCTTTCCATCTCTGGCTCTTCTTGCACACTATCTATCTTCTTACACCTGTTGTTTCACAGAAAATGGGAGTTTTTCAAGTGAAGTTTCACGCTCCTTAGCTTGTGCTTTTTTTTTTTTTTTTTTTGGTCTGAGGAGTGGACTGGCAGACACCAACGGGGTTTATCCATATACCTTTCCACCTTTCCTATTCTTCATTTCAAATCAACTGAGCTGAATAGTTTTCAGTCCCTCGAGCCTTTGTGGTTACCAAAAAAAAATTGAAGTTCTCTCTTGTTGGATACAGTGGTCTTCATTTATTATGTCACGTTGCAGTGCACTGTGTAAAACTTCCCTGGACTGATTAATGAAAGTTTGTGCTGGTCAGACACACAATCCAATCCACACTGTTTTTCAAGAAACACTATTGATAGCACTGCCTAAAGAAATACTATTTGATTCATTTTCCAAACAAATAAGTGGAGTTTAACTGGTTCTGCAAATAGTGGGAGGATCAGACTCCTCCACTGTGTAACTCATGGTCTCTGAAGACAACTCTAGACCACATTCACTTATCTAAATGTGAGAGTTTCAACTACGGTGAAATGTGTACTTTCAATCATATTCACCTGTGCAATATGACATGTTAGTTTACTGATGCTAATAGTACAGCTCTTGTTTTTTTTTTATATATATGCATACATATATATATATATATATATATATATATATATATATATATATACATATATATTTCTAAATTGATGTAATAGGAATCCTCTTTTTTAATCTTTGTACATAGTGCTCCTTAGTTTCTTTCTTGGTTTCTTTGCACTGTATTGGGATTGCACTCAATTTTGCACAATTTTGCTGTACCTTGTGTATAAAGACAATAAAGATTCAGATTTTAGTCTGTGAAATGCCACAGGAGAAGTGTCACAGTAAGAGCTCTGTCCATTGTGCAGCATTTAATGACCTCTAGTGATGGGGTTTCAGACTGCTAAACAACAGGAAACCCTTCGACTCATTCAGTGTCCAACAGTGGCCACGAAAAACTTGGAACACCATCTATAAAACCACTGTTTGGTTTGTCCATTCTGTGCTAATTTATCTACCTCAGTGACCTGCACAATGCTTAACAAAGTTTAGACAAGACTGGATAATACTTCAGTGCACATTTTGTTCCAGTTTTTTCATTTTGACTTGTGGATGTAAGCACAGGTTAGAATGGTTCTAAGTGATTTGAGGTAACGCTCAGATTCCCAAACCTACAGTATTTGCTGAGAATGATCTTCCACTTGTTTTGACAGGGAGACTTCATTAGATGCTAAATCAAAAACTATACTGTACTATTATGGCAAGAAAATGAAATTATTATGGATGTGATATAATAGTTCTAACAAAAGAAATAACAGTAATATATATTTTATACAGTAGCAGCAACAAACTCGCTGTCCAGTCACCCAACTAAACATTAATAAACCCAGACCACCTGTGAATCCAATTCCCACCATGTTCAAAGTGATGAATAGTGGTGTTTGCAGAAAAAATAAAGCCATTTATTTTAATAATATCCAAGGTTTCAGGTTCCCTGTGAAGAAAAGCAGAAATTTTAGAGATCTGAACCTCAGCTAACCTCTTGATAGATCTACTGAGGAGCCCACACTGTGTAAAGTAAACTTAACTTACTGCTTGTTTATGATCTTTTCTGAATGATCTGTCTTGTTTCTTTTATCACTGTTATTTCTTTTCCCAGAAACCTGAATTGAAAATATACACAAATCTAAACTTTTCTGATTGTGACGCAAGACCCTAATCTGAGTACCTGACAGTCCTGAGGAACTACTTCAGTTTGTCCTCAACCAGCGCAGCCTATAATTTACAAACTCAGATCCTTTCCAATCAACAAGAGAAACACTTTTCCATTTTTTTTATTGATAATAACTATGCTGCCAGTCTCCAGGAAATTCACAATCAACAAAGTTGCAGATAATAAGAATGTTCTACTCTGGTTTTGTCACAAACAATATTTAAGAGCTTGTGCTGCACTGAAGAGGAGAGTCAAGTATAACAGGACAGTCTCAGAGGGAAAGGGACTCAAGGGATTAGAATATTTACAAAGTCTTGAGTTGGGTGGACACCAAAGAACTTGTCAAGTGATTTTATTGTCACAGATACTTTGCACTGATGGAATAAAGTCATGAGTTTTGTTAAGAGTTGAGGTGCACTTTAATCAAAGATGTCTTAAGCCAACCTTTTTGCCTGTTTGGGTGTTTGAATCAGATCAAGTCTGTTTTATTATAATTTTATCATTTATTTATTATTGTTTATTATCAAGTTTTTAGACCTGATTCTTACAGATAGTGGAGTTCAGTGGCATGCATATTTTACACAACTATAGGGATGAAGCAGCAGGCTCTCTGGAAAATACTCAGAGCAGAGATATAATAAAACAAGTGGTACCAGGCACAACAAACCCCACCCCTCGCACGTATTGTAGCTTATTTTGGCATCGATCCAGCTGATGTCATCATGTCTATGCATGTGATGTCAGCATATCAATTGCTTATATATATATATATATATATATATATATATATATATATATATATATATATATATATATATATATATATATATATGTATATATATATATATGTATATATATATATATGTATATACATATATATATATATATATATATACCATGTTTGAAGTAAATTGAAACAAAATTGATGTTTTTATAGACATTTAAAATTTTGCCCATTGTAAGTAAATAGGAAAAAAAACAAGATTTTAAAAATTCATAAATTCATTTCTTCTTTGACCTACTGTTCCGAAAATGTAATTAGATCTATTCTGGGTCACTGGCAATCTATAAACCAAATCTGGTATGAATTCAACTAATAGTTTTGCTGCTAGAGTGTAAACAAACAAACAATGAAACAAACAAACCAAACCAAAAACAATACCCCTTGTCTTGGGGTAATAATCCTGTTCGTGTGTGAGGGAGGTGGTGACTGATAATTATTATGAAGCTGTGTTTTACCCTTCTTCCTCTACCACTGCAGTAGTTTGGTCATCTCTTTTAAATACTTTGCTACATCTCAAATATATTTTACATTTCCTCTCTAGTTAAGAGCCAAGACCTCAAATGAATTTGTCACATTTTTTTTTTTTACTGAATTTTATTCACTCAAGCCTATAATGTGATGTTGTCTTATGATTTTTGATGTTATGTGGAGGACAAACTTAAACTCAAACAAACAAAACCATAGCTCAAATAATAAAGTGAAATCCAGCAATAAATGTGTTAGATCAGGGGTGTCAAACTCATTTTAGTTCGGGGGCCACATTCAGCCCGATTTGATCTCAAGTGGGCCGGACCAGTAAAATAATAACAGCCATCCATCTATCCAGCTATCCATCCATCCATTTTCTTCCGCTTATCCGGGGCCGGGTCGCGGGGGTAACAGTCTAAGCAGGGATGCCCAGACTTCCCTCTCCCCAGACACTTCTTCCAGCTCTTCCGGGGGGACCCCGAGGCGTTCCCAGGCCAGCCGAGAGACATAGTCTCTCCAACGTGTCCTGGGTCTTCCCCGAGGTCTCCTCCCGGTGGGACATGCCCGGAACACCTCCCCAGGGAGGCGTCCAGGAGGCATCTGAAACAGATGCCCGAGCCACCTCAGCTGGCCCCTCTCGACGCGGAGGAGTGCAATTTTAACAATATTATACCTGGTTTTATCAGTTTATCATTTACACATGTGCATTACAATTGCACAAAACATTTAGTAACAGGCAGAATATTGGTAAAACTGCATTTACTTTTCTTAAGACATTTCCATTTGTTCATATTTGTTCAGGTTAGTCACATTTTTTATAAAAGCATAGTTTGGTAATGCAAGCATTTTCATGTAATTTTACTTTTTTTACACCAAAAAACAAAGAGAAACTTTGGGGCTGTCATTATTTATAGGTTATTACCTCCGCCAAGGAGGTTATGTTTTTGCCAGGGTTTGTTTGTTTGTTTGTTTGTCTGTCTGTCTGTTTATCTGTCCGTTAGTGTGCAACATAACTCAAAAAGTTGTGGACAGATTTTGATGAAATTTTCAGGGTTTGTTGGAAATGGGATAAGGAAGAAATGATTAAATTTTGGTGGTGATTGGGGGTGGGGGGGCCCACGGGGGGGCCCATTTCCAACAAACCCTGAAAATTTCATCAAAATCTGTCCATAACTTTTTGAGTTATGTTGCACACTAATGGACAGACAGACAGACAGACAGACAGACAGACAGACAAACAAACAAACAAACAAACACTGGCAAAAACATAACCTCCTTGGCGTGGGGGGGGCCCACAGGGGGGGCCACTGATCAGCCTTGGAGGAGGTCTGCACTCTCTGAGTGCTTCTAGTTATGATAATATTTTACTGGTCTGACCCACTTGAAATCTAATTGGACTGTATGTGTCTGTTTGTGGAACTTGAATTAAAATGATTTTGACACCATTGAGTGTTAATATCTTAAGTGTACTTTTTGCAATTTTTCAAAAATACATCCCATGTGCCAGATTGGACCCTTTGGTGGGCCGGATTTGGCCCCTGGGCCACATGTTTGACACGTGTGTGTTAGATGATATGTTTTTGTGCATTGAATGTCACTGTGTATATGCCTAATTACCTCTGCCAAGGAGATTATGTTTTTGCCAGGGTTTGTTTGTCTGTCTGTCTGTTTGTCTGTCCGTTAGTGTGCAACATAACTCAAAAAGTTATGGACAGATTTTGATGAAATTTTCAGGGTTTGTTGGAAATGGGATAAGGAAGAAATGATTAAATTTTGGTGGTGATCGGGGGTGGGGGGGCCCACGGGGGGGGGCACTGATCAGCCTTGGTGGAGGTCTGCGCTCTCCAAGTGCTTCTAGTTATACTCTCTAAACTTGCCCAAATGCTCTCTTATTTGCTTATACTTTGCATTTCAAGTTGATGAATTTTAGCTCACTAGCTGACAAGTCATGAGCTATTGTGAAGGCGCTGTGTCCGGCGTGGTCTTCGGCGCCATCTTTGACATTGTTGTCATCTTTGTCATTGTCTTTGTTAGCAATTTTTTTCAAACATCTTCTCTGATGAAGCTCCTGGTCGAATTACTTTCACATTTTTTATATAGCTTCCTTGGGATAATGTCCACAAAGTGTGTTCACAGTTTTGAGAAGTTTTGCCTATTGAAGTTTTGGTTAGATGGATAAAGATATCAATATAGTTACTATTGAGCACCGAAGTCATACACAGACTTTCAATTGGCTTCATGACATTTGACCTTGAGTGACTTTAAATGGTCAAACTCAAGGTCATAAATGTTCAGATTTCAAAAATCTCCTTCAATGAAAATACTGGTCAGATTCATTTCAAATTTATGTTATTATGTTTATTTTGAATTTATGTAGCTTCCCTGGAACAATCTCCACAAACTTTGTTCAAACTTTTCAGAAATTTAGATGTTTGAATTTTTGACGATATTTTGAAGTATCGCTAATTTGCCTTTACTTAGTATAATGGGCCATATTTTAATAGCTTATAATATGGAAATGGATGGAGATTTCAATATATTTACTATTGAGCACTGATAGAAAGTCATACATAGACTTTCTTTTAATTTGTTGAGTTATCCTCCAGTGAATGTACCACCTACTTTCTTTCTCTCTCTCTCTTTCTCTCTCTCTCTTCCTTTATGCTCTCTCTTTAACCCCAGCTGGTCAAGGCAGATGACCATCCTCCAAGTCCAGGAGGAATCCTACTCCAGGTTTCTGCCTGTTAAATGGAAATTTTTCCACGCCACTGTCACCAAGTGTTCACTCCTGGAGGATTCTGTTGGACATCTGTGAATTGGCTTAAGAGTCTGGTTTAGACCAGCTCTAACTGTAAAGTATCATCAGATAACTTTTGTTATGATGTGGCACTATATAAATCAAATTTGATTGATTCAAATGGGATATTGATCTCCTGCATCAAGACCTAACATAGTGGCAGAACCTGACAACCTTGCAAATTCAAGTTGTTACTGATTCTTCACAGAACATACCAATGAGCTGCAAGGCCACTGGTCCTATTTTTACTGTTTGTGTTGTGTTTTTTTGGAAAAATATATCAATGAAGTGTAAAAAAATAAACTGAAATGTAATCTGTAGGTGTAGTCTTGACTCTGTAGGCCTGCAAATCTAGTTTGTGACTATAATTTCGTTGACTTATGATGCACAGTAAGTTATACAAGAACCCCTTGTACTAATGAGTTTGCTCTTAAATACCACATAGGAGCAATTTACAAGAACTTGACACATCGGTATTCCGGTTGCATTCAACTTGTGGGTCATTTATTTCAGTTTTTTCTGAAGTTAAAAATGTTGACTGAATCTGAAGTGGTGGTGTATATGAATATGAATATATTCCTGCCTGATGTCCTCTGTCGTTATATGAGATGGTGCTCTAGTCATTTGTTGTATTTATTCAGACTGACCGGTACACTTCACAACAACAAGCACGAGAACTTCAAAACTGAGTTATACTTCCACTGAAACTCTTGAAAACAGGCATAATTTCTTAAAAAAAAAAAAAAAACAACCAAAAACAAACAAACAAAAAAACAACTCATTTAATACAGGCTGTGGATGTGCTTTTGCCTTGAACACACAAATCATCGCCTGATGAAAGAAGCTGGAAATGGTTTTGACATGGAGATTCACTGTCATATTTTCTCCTTCCACATTGACAGACATTAGCTACGTGTTATATTTATCGATTCAAGTCTTTAAAGAGATGATTAACAAGCCATTATATCCGACTGTGACAGGAAACGTCCATGCTAGCATCGTGGATTTGACAACAAATCAATTAATTGCGGCACTTCCTGGCAACACCACTCTCCTCTTATTATGCTCCCTTTCAATGAGCCACTGTTTTTGCACCAGTTGTTTTCCTCCTGTTTAATGCACCTGCGTTACAAGGAGAAATCCGTGTCCTTACATCCCCTCATTCGCAGAGTCCCACCGGTCTCTCCTTCTCTGTGCAAATAGACAATAGTAAAGCAGCAGAATAAAAATAAGAAGAATTGAACATTCAAGGCTGCAAGCTTATCGAGACTCTGCAGGGACTGGGAGGAACTTTACTGAACTGTAACCCGGCTCTTTTACTTTCTCCTCTTTTGCCTCCAAAGTTCTGGCGTGTCTTACTAGCTCTGAAAATGAGCTGCATACATATGTTTACCACTTTTAATTCCCATCAGCACATTTACTCCATTTAGACCTCCCCTTTTTTCCTCTGGGGTCAGGAGAGCAGCTGACAAACTGCTATTTTCCGAAACCCCCTTTTTATTATTACTATTTTTTAAGTTAAATATGATAATTATGTAAAAGTGCCTGATGGCCTTCTGAATACTGTTGATAAGGTAACATTACGGATTCAGGTTAATTAGATTCAGCTAATTTTTAAAGCAATTTTAAGGCAAAACCTAAACCGATGATTTAAAATGTAAAAAAAATTAATATGAGACAGACATTTGACCACAACCATTTAAATGATTGTGTTTTGCCCTAACACATGCTTGATATCAAATTATTAGGTATTAAACTAAAAATGAGCTAATATGGAAACAAGCTAAGTATATTATTTTGAAGTGCACTTAAGAGGTTTTTAATAGCAAAAAAATGGCTTTTGCTGCACAGACAGAACAAACGGATATGATCCTTTGACAAAAAAATGTAAGTTAGTTACTCATCATATTTGTAATGCTATTGTTACCACTAAACAAAACTGACCACACTTCAATTAGTATTGTCACATTTTGGCATTTGTTTACATAAATATCTGAAAAGACTTAACTAGATATTACTGACTTGAGTTAGAAAATTAAGCTGTTTTCATTATTTTGTGTTTTACTTTTACAAAGAGCATATCAGCATCAGTAGGTCTTCAGCTCAGGTGAGAATAGATGATATCTAATCACTAAGACATTCTTCTAGCTTGCATAAATGGGCGACAGACAGACAGACAGACAGACAGACAGACCAGAGGAGGTCTGTCTTCCTCTGGCTCAAATATGCATAGGTGCACGTCAAATAAAGCTCCAACAGGGAGTGTTTCCCACTTTTACTTTAGATCTACTTTTCTGCTTTGGCTTCCTCACAGTTGGCATCTTTGAAGTAGCATTACTGCTTCCTTCTGGATTTAATCATTCACTACAGGCTAAATCTATGAGAGTCCTAGTTACTGGTTTCAGAGGGTTTGATGTCTCCTGCAGGCTTCGATTGACACATGTGATTGACAGCTCACTTGCCAGTTGGAGCTTAAGTTTATCAAACATATAAAACCCTAAACAGCATATTTATAATTATAATAACATGGTTGTGCAGTTTTACAATGTCAGTAAGCTAGCATTTAGCATTGGCTCACCCACCACCCCCTTGCACTGCCTCAACTCCACTCTTGACTTTAAAATGGCAGTTCAAAAAGCACTGTGAAGGCCCATGCCCAGTAATTCACTGTATAATATCCCAGTAGCTTCAGTACAGAGACACAGCTTTTATCAGTTGTGCTTTATTATAGGTGAGTGTTCCCACCTGTCTGAAGCACTTGGACTTATGCACTCCCATGCATTAAAATGACCTGCCACCATCTAAGTCTTCTATTACTCTGCCCGGACTCCTGCAGCTCCACACCCTGCTTTTGTCACTTTGGTTCTGCTCTTTACCTTTTTTCTTTTTAACAACACCTCATGACAACATACATTCACACATCCACAATTACACTACTGATGCAACTACTTATTCTACTGTCTGACACACTGCACATGTTAAGTATTATTTATGTTATTTCACTTCAGTTAATAAACAGATATTTCTTTGCTGGCAAGTGGTTCAGCATGTGTGTTTTCCATTTTGCCATGGCCTTGAGCTGGGTTGTACACAATACTGTCAGTGCTCTTGACCAAGGTACTGATGAAGACCTGGAGTTGGACTCTGAGAACCTTCAATGGCAGCTCACTGTTCCTAATGTGCTAATCACTAATGCTACTACTAGGTGCTATATTAGGATGGGTAAAATACAAGAACTGATTTTCTCAAAGGAGACAATAAAGTGAATTGACCATAAAATTTGAACTGTTTTAAGCAGTTTATAAACTATTAAGGATCTTGAAAGTGCTTAAAAATTAGCAATAAATACGTTTCTCATGTGATTATTACTTATACAGTCTGTTGTGACAATAAAGTCTATTCTATTCTATTCTATTCTATTCTATTCTGATACAAAGTTATGAAGCATCATATTTTGGCACTTATTACAGGGACCTCAATACTTCAATACTTCAGATTATATGTTCAAAATGCAAAAATACAAAATATCAGCTGATATAAAAACCATATGTTAATATATTGATGACCAAACCCCTCACATCATAGAACAGTATATTGATTTACTGCACTATTCTACTAGGTGTAAGTCAACTTAAAAAATGCTGCAGCTGATGTACACATGCTGACAGCTAATTTAGCATGCACACATCACACACACACCTGCCACACAAAGTCTTTGGACTCCTCCTTCCAATCTCCAAGCCTCAGGCATGCTCTGCTGGGGATGCTCAAAATACACCCATCAATCACTGTGCAGACAGCTACACCCGCCCCTCCCTGCGACTCTGCCTGCGGCTGTTGTAGGAGTCTCAAGGTGACGGAGGGCGCAGGGTCTCTACCTCTATGATAACTCACCTGTCTATACCTGTACACCCTCTGCATGGTGCGCAGTGTGTGTATTCAACTTCCTGCATCTTTCAAAATCCACCACATACATCTCTAAGTCCCACTGAGCCAGCTTAAAGGACAACAGGAAAGACGGCACTTCCTAGGCTAGAGAAGCTTTGCCCTGTACCGTAGAATCCATCTGGACATAAGTGATGAAGTACTGGAGAAAAACAAACACACACACACACACACACACACACACACACACATGCACACGCGCACATGCACATACACACGCACACAAGATGACTTTTTTAACTGCAGACATGAGGAAAAAAAAAGAAAGAAAAATCATGTGCTGTGCAATTTCCCCTGGAGAGGGGACTAGAAGGGGATGTTAGGCCAATGCTGGTCTGTGAGAGATGATAATAACTTTGTCTCTTTGCCTCTGAAGCTTCTCACATGACCGGAATGTAATTACAAGTCTTACAGTGCCTTGGCAATACATGTACACAAAGGCTGTCTGGTGTGATAGAAGAGAGAGAAAAAAATGACTCTAAATAGATTAAAATCCTTCAAACCTGAGCGTCATCACAGTTGTAATCCCTCTCTGTGTCTATGTTTATTCATACACTGTACATTCAGTGATAAATTTGCTTCTCCAGATACCCCTTGACGTCGTCTCATGAAACATGCTGAAACAGTGACACTTACAGTTTTGTCGGCTTTTAATTCACTTATCAGGGGGATTCTCCCTACCTTCGTTGGCATACCTGAGGTGAAAAACAAGCGGCTACACACTGAATAAGTAAAAGATCAAATGAGACAACAGCAGGCTAGCTCAGTTTCCCTTTTCTCAGCCAACAAATATTTGGCAGGACAGAAAAAAAAATTGCAAAAAAACAACCAACTTTGAGAGGGTGAGAGTGGGGGGAATTAAAGCAAACAGTGAGGTTCTGCAAAGAGCCTGTCCTAGTTCTTTTTCGACTACCAAAACAAAATGAAGAGACAGGAGGACAGCAGAGAGGAGGGAGATGGATGGGGAGGTAGAGAGATGAGGTGAGAAAGATGGAGGCAGAGAGAGAAATATAGAGTGAGTTATGTAACTACAAGGCGCCTGTGATGTCAACTGCTCTGTCTTCACTGGTGCAGACGCTCCTTTGAACACACAGCAATGAACGCGCTAAATCGAACACACATTTCCCTGCATATTTTGACAGAACTTGGTTGTATGTGTTGCAACTGGATTTAAACATAAGAGGGAACAAGTTGTCTTTACCAGCGGTGAAAACATTTACTCAAGTACGGTGCTGCACCCTAGCTTCATATTAAGGACGTATTGTCATTGAATGCGTCTTTATGTTTCTATTACCCTATGTTTTAGAGAAATGTAACTATTACTGCTAATCGAGGATGATATCTGTTTGAGGAAGGAATACTCTCTTACAGACTGACTCAGTTATGAAATAATATGAAAGAAAATCATATACCTATAACAAAAGTAATTCTACAAAACACACATTTGAAGTCAATTCGTAAGGACTAGCCAGTTCAGACCAATGCAGCAAAACAAAACAGTGAACTATTTAATAAAAAAAATCTATCTAGCATCTTGAAAATGAATGACGACAGTAATAATGAGTTATTTCCTACAGCTGTATTTCTGGTATTGAAGAAATAGTGAAAACATAAAAAACAGGGGGTTGTGAATTTCTCTGTCTATTCTCAGAGCAGTTCTGTTGTTTAGAGAAGATGGTGTTACCTCTAATAAGCAGAGAAAACACAAACAATTGAGACAGGATTTACTGGGGGAACAGCTTATGGCAACGGTGAAGCTACAGCCCATAAACTCTGAGAAAAACACACACACACCATGGTGCAACTTTCTAAATCCCGCTGCGGGTGATTTGATGATTTACAGGTGACAATGTAAGATGGTTTAAGTTGAACTGAGATGGTTCAGTCTACCTCCTGTAATTGTTACCTGCAACGCTCCAAAATGCTTGGTCACAAATCTTTGGTTTGAACTGGGTGTACACCATCAAATGTGACCAGCTGAAATATTTATATAAATATAAATTCATAATCACTCAAATTAAATAATGTGAAGTAAGTTAAAATTTGCAAAAATGGGTTTAAAGCCATATAGTTAAATAGATATTTAATAAGGGTATGTTTGTTTTCATGCTGTTTTAGTTTCCTGTTTAATGTGAGATAAGATGCAAGTCATTGCTGTCATCTGTGATTTACTTGTTTAGCCTTTATTTACTGATCTGTCCCTGATCTGTACAGTTTTCACACTGTTTTTCTTTTTCACCCCAGTATCAAGCTAACTGTGACATCATCAGTGGGCGTGTCATAACCCAGTTTTCAATCCAAGCAGGAAGTAGAGGAAGACAATGGAGAAATGCGGGGTAACATTCTCCCACTTTGGTTCTGCTTTTAAAACTGGTGTGAATGTGGGCTGGTTCACCAGAAAGCATCAAGGTTCTGAAACTCCAGAACAGAACCTGAACCAGAACCGTGTCTGTCTGAAAGCTCTGTGCCTGAGCAAGACACCGAACCAGCAACTGCTCACAGCGCTTAACCATTAAGTGCATATATGTTGGTCATGTTTGTTAATGTGTGTGTATTTGGGCCTCTGTTTGTGTACAGAATAAGTGAAAAAAAAGGATTTTCCCCAAATGAGGGACATAGAAAGGCATTTCTTCTTCTTAATAAACAGGAACATTTGGCACTTTTTGATGCTAAAACTTCTTAAAAGAGCTTTTTTTAGAGAACTTCATTCTACCTTAAGTCCCTAAAACACTAAAATATTACAAAAGAATACAAAGATTAAAAACAGAATTAAAACAGAAAATTGTTCTTAGATTATCGCAAATCCTATAAACTATTTTTGTACACTTTGATCTGATTTGATTCACAGCAGCCTGGAAACTTGAGGAAACAATTCAACATTTTGTTAGTACGTGAATTTAATGTTTTTAGATTGACCAGTGCAAAGACGTGTGTGACATCACCAAACAGAGCCCCGCCCACGTCCAATCAGTGTCGGAGTAAAGAACGTACTATAAACAGATACATGTGAAACAACAGAAACACAACTGTTTTCAAGGCCTTAAAGTAAGGGTTCTACATACAGTGTGTGTGTCCGTTGTGTGTTTGTGTGTGTGTCCTCGGAGCCCAGGCAATACTGTATCTCTCCTCTTCCTCCTCCTCCTCCTCCTCTCCGCCTGTTGTCCCGTCACAGCTCACAGACTCCACCCTGAGATCCTGTTAGCGCTTATCAGAGCATGGCTCAGGTCCAAACACAGACACACATACTGTACAAGCACACACATACACATACACACACATACACTCCTACCCAAACATCCACCTTTTCCACCAATCAATACCAAATTTACAGAAGCAGCTCTTTTACTCCCCACCTGGGCTCAGCTCTCACATGTCACCTCTTCTAAAGCTTAGCGGGAAATACACTCTATGAAGTTTATGTTATTGACATCCAATTGAAAAAACATGAGCAGCGACTGAGTTCAAAGACAATGATTACAGTCCTCAAAATGTAACTAAATCCCAGACTGCTGTGGGAAAAAGAAATGGAAATGCCATTTGAAAGCACAGATATGATCTAGTCTTGTAGCCATCACAGTTTGGTCCTTGTCAAAGTTGCTCAGATCTTTAAGTTTTTCAAATTTGCTGCCTCTAAAACATTAATTTCAAGAACTTGTTCCCTTGCTGCCCAGTATCCCATCCTCTTAAAGGTGCCATTGTAATAAAATGCTGATCATTATTACCAGTTCACCTGTCAGTGGTCCTAAATGCATACGTTGATGAGTTATAGATGAGGGGTCAGCACTCTGCTTTACACTATAAAGAGTAAATTTTTACTCAGAACGAAAGAAAATTTGTCTGGTTTGACAAAAATATTTAACTCTACACTTGTAATTTCCATATCCAACATTAACATTAGGGATTAGCATTAACACTTAGTACATTAGGAGTATTAAACAGTCATTGATCTAACTGGGAATCAAACAACTGAATGTACGAGGGGTGAGAGAGAAGTTAGAATAATCTGATGTGTCCTTTTACAAAGTTAAAAAGAACAATAAAGAAAACAGTTTAGATTTCAGGCACATGCTGGCAAATGTAGCTTTACTTTATTATGAACAAAAGCAAATGTAAGTTTGTGCTGTTGTGGTTGGTAAAAAAGTGCCAGGAAATGTTTCTGTTCTGTATACAGGCTGCCCATTTTTACAGATGGACAATATAGGAATGGCTTAAGGCCAACGACAAAAACTAAAAAAAAAAAAACTGTTATTCTTTTCGAGATGCTACTCATAAATCTTTTGCTGGTGGTGGTGCTGCTGGTGGGATGATTATATACTGTATGCCACCTGCCACAGGCTCTGCCAATAGGAACATGCTACTACATTCAGTTTTAATAGCTGGGTGAAAACTTGTAGGGGAGGTTAATATATATTTAGAGCACAGGACATATGTAGGATTAGTTACGCTTTAAAACAACCAGGGCAGGGAATCTTAGGGTACCTCACGATACAATATGATACGTTATGCGATACATGTCTCACGACAATGATAATATCTCCGTAGGGAAATACTGCGATTACTGATATATTGCTCTAAATAACCTACAATATATCCATGTGTTTACAGGCGTGTAACAAAAACAAACAAACAAACAAAAAATAAATGTCATAGTTTATATTTTTGCAGCATAATCTAACCAGAGTACAAACAGCAATAGTGCAAAAACAGTGACACTGTTTTAGTGCAACATAACAGTAAACATGATTTTTTTTTAGGTGTCTGACAAACAGTGACACTATTTTAAACAACGTGACATCATGACTCACGTAAATACAGTATACGCACCACTTTCAATTGGTGTGTTATCTGTATGCATTATAAGCTTTCCACGTGTATGTTTATGCCATTATTAGCCCCCTGTCCAACCTGAAACGATGCGTCAAATACCATACACTGAGAGTTAGGGTTAGGGGTTACAGTTATGCGAACCAGAGATCTTGGCGTACATTGAATAACGCGCAAAAGGTTGAGAATGCGTACGTATAGCATGCCAAAAGCCATAAGAACTGGCGTGACAAACAACACCATTTCATGAGATCAGTCTCTTGTCATGCCACTTGTGTATCGTATTTTCGTGAGACATTTCTGACTTCTTACATTTTGCCAAGGCCTTATCCAGCTTTGTCCCATCCACACTATAAAAGCCAAAGTGAGTCCACACTTTGGATTTACAGAATGCCGATGCATCTTTCAGTTTAGAGGGGTCATATTTTGCTAAACCCACTTTTATTAGTCTTTGGTACATTTATTTGTGTATTTGGACCCTAATAGTTCAAAAAGTTTGAATTTGAATCCTCCAGGTGCTGCAAAGCTATCTTTATATTCATTTTGGCAAATATCAAGTGGATTTCTGCAACCCGTTTTAATTCCTGCTTAATTTGTTACGTATATAACTAGTTACGTCACAACATTTGCACATATAAGGTCAAGACTTCTGACGAACATCTCTCTGAATATGCCATAATTATTTGTCAGCAGCAGCAGTTGTAGTCCATACTGAAAATATGTTCAAACTTTGAGCCAATTACCTAAAATGTTCAGTTGTTGGTTTAATGGGACAAACCAGCACAGCCAACAACCTGGAGGGGGTGGGGCGTGAAGTGGCTCATTTGCATTTAAAGGGCCAGCGCTCAAAACAATCTTTCTGGTGTCATTACTCAGAAATAGGGTTGAAGATGGACCTGTGGAGTAGAATTAATGAAGAATTCAGACCCAAGCATAGCATTTACAATTTATGTAGACCACAGGGAAATATTTTAAAATGCATAATTCCAATTAAAAACAGCAAAATATCACTCCTTTAACTTCTCTGCTCAAGTCTGCCATATTAGTGCCATTGTTTGTTTTTTCTTCTTCTGTGACTTCAGCCACTCACATGATTGCCCAGTGGATGACATGTAAAATGGTGACTTGACTCAATAAGGAGAAAGTGAAGTGAAAGTGAAAGAAGTTTAGCGGCTATATTTTAATAATAATAATTTAAAAAAAACCATACATGGCGAGAGCGCATCAATAATCCATTGTAAGATTAAATATCGCCATAGTTTGCCATATTGACATTTTGTCACTCTCCTAAAAACAACCCACTGAATGTTTTCATCTACTGACTAACTGTCCCAGACTGTATCAGACTTGGTCTACTAAACTGACCCGACAATCATAATGTGCCTTTAGAGAGATGCAGTCGCCATGCTGCAGCCTCATCCTTTAATCTGCGACTAACTGGATAAGTCACGCAACAAGATCAATAGCAGTCCTCACAAACATCACTGCATCTCCTCCTGTGGAACGTCCTTAATGGATCAAAAGGATTTGAGGCTGTGATGATAAAAGCGCAATTCCATTTTGACTAATTCCTCACAAGCAACACTCTTTGTTTTGGTGTCATTTCATCATCTTAGGGAGGTTTCTTTCTTTAATATCTGAAGATTGAGAGAGAGTGAGGAGTTTCTGTGACTTCAGGAAGTCTTCTGAATAAAATGCGACAACAGGACGGCAATTCTCTAAGAAGGATAAATCTGGCAATGTGTCAACATGAAGCGTCCCAGTGTTTAATGCCACCACACACTGCAAACACAGTCAGACCAACTGCCATTTCCAAAGATCTTATGCTGTCCTGTCCAAGACAAATATAATCTGCAAATACCTCTTAACATTTATTTTATTCTGCTCAGAGAGTAGCCAGCATGTTCACGAATCGTGACAGTACATTGAGTTACTGCTGTATTTTACATATTTTACTCTTTCACATGAAAGCCATTGCACTGTAATGGTAAACACTCATTATTTTACCAGTCAGTAAAATGAATGATGAGTATTAACGAAACATAAATGTTAACTCCAAACAAGATTTAGCTTCTGAAATACGAGAATTTGAAGTTTCATTCTGTTCTTTTCTGAACTGTTGAAGATGAGACGTCAGCCAAGCTATTTTCTTCACTTTAATTAATATTTGTATGTAAATGTGATCTTTGTAAACTAAATGTATTAGTAATGCAACCCAGAATGCACTTGTTTACTTGCTTTGCTGTCGCTGTCTGCAAGTAGGCTATGAGTGAGTGAGGCCAAAAGTATTTTTAGAGAAACTCAAGCCATGTGGTCATGACAGGAATATACACAGCAACGTCGAAACCCTCCCACAGTGCGCACAAAGACGTACATACAAAACATACACATACACCTGAAAAAAAACAACTCTCCAACTGCTGCCTTTCTATTCAATCACCACCTCCCTGTAAACAACTCTGTAGTAGAAATCTAGAATACACTTGGTTGTGCACATAATGAAGAGATGCACAGGGCAACAGAACACAGTTTACTTATGCGTGTTGATTCCTCTACAGATATTGCAACACTGACATTCACCCTCTTTTAGTGTGTTTTGTTGTGCGTGTGGGTGGATGAACGAAGGACACTCTACATCTCTCTCTCAATTGTGGATAAAGAAGTCTTTGTAACCTCCAGTCTCTACAGACGTTTCCTTTGAACACACGATTTGTCTTATCCACAGTGACACACACTAATGCGACACAAAACATATATATAGAAATACTTTATCAGTGCGTAAAAATGAGGAAATAAAGAAGCATTGAATAAAATCACCTCACACTGCATCATCAGGCAAAGTTTAAATCATGTAAAATTTATGCTGTGGGCAACTTGTCTATTTAAAACGGATTTAGAAAGAGCTGAGTGGGAAAAATAGGAGATAGAGATGCAGTACTCACCATCTTCTTTGCATTCCTCAGGCGGCTTTGCCTTCTTGGCTAGCCTCGGGTCCAGCCACGATGTCGTCTTGGTGTTGTGGCTGTGAAGCGACGACAGAGAGAGAGTGAGAGGGAGTGTGATAGATGGCGAGAAAGAGGAGACTTGGCAGAAAGAAAGAAGGAGGTTGGTGGATTTTTAATTCAGCCACAGAACCATTTTAGAGAGGAAAGATGAGCCTCCCTTGTGTGTCTGGCCTCGAAAAAGGTGACGAGGAAGACTTGGGGGGGGTAAAAAAAAAAGCTTTAGGTTAACAAAGTGGCAATCAATACTTTTAATTTGCTTACTGTCTCTCATTAGCAGGCAGAGGAGGGGAGGAGAAGGGGCAGAAAAGGAGATAGAGGGGCAGGCTGAGGGAGTGATGGAGGGGAACAGCTGTGGGCTTGGCACACTCATCCACAGCCTCAGGCAGAGCTGGATCTAGATCAGATATGATGATGTGCCAGGGAAACTTGATGCATCTCTGCATCTCGTCTGAAGCTTTGGAGCTACAATGGTCTCCCTTCATGATGACGGTACGAAAGTACAGAGCGGAGAGGGCAGGGGACGGGTACAAAGGGTCTAAAGCGAGGTGGGAGGGTGAAGGAAAAGGATGCAATAAGAAGAGTCATGTGTCCGCAGTATCTCCTACCGTTCTACATTCTGGTGAAGGAAACACACCGATCAGGAATCCAGTGACAAACAACCACTATTTATCAAGAGTCAGTTCATAGACATGTAATAAAAAGCCAGGCAGCCAATGTAGTGTTTATGCTGTAGTTCTGAATGTACAGGAAATTGAATTTTTATGGATGCTCTATGCCAGGGGTGTCAAACTCATTTTAGTACAGGGGCCACATTCAGCCCAGTTTGAACTCTAGTGGGATGAACCAATAAAATAACAACAGTGAAAAATATAAAATTCTATTATGATCAGGTTTACATCTACAAAGTTTCCTTAAAAATCTGAATAACATGAACAACTTGAATTGTCTTAAGAAAAATAAGTGCAATTTTAACAATATTCTGCCTCGGTTTATCAGTTTATCATTTACACATGTGCATTACAATCGCACAAAACATTTAGTAACAGGCAGAATATTGGTAAAATTGCATTTACTTTTCTTAAGACATTTCCATTTGTTCATATTTTTTCAGGTTATTCACGTTTTTTGTAAAAGTATAGTTTGGTAATGTAAACATTTTCATGTAATTGTACATTTTTACACAAAAAAACAAAGAGAGAATGTGGGGTTGTCATTATTTATAGGTTATTATGATAATATTTTACTGGTCTGACCCACTTGAAGTCTAATTGGACTGTATGTGGAAGCTGAATTAAAATGATTTTGACACCATTGAGTATTAATATCTTCAGTGTAATTTCTGCATTTCACACATTCATCCTGTGGGCCAGATTGGACCCTTTGGTGGGCCAGATTTGGCCCCCGGGCCGCATGTTTGACACCTGTGCTCTATGCCATTTGGATCAGACCTCCTGCATGTCTCATCTGCTCTGTGCATCTTGATGGGGTTTTCGTCAAAGATAGACTTGGCGTGTATTTTTAGTGAAGTGGAATGCTGAGCTGTTTCTGGGACGCCTGGTGGAATCACACAAACTGGGCAAAAGCAGCGGCCAATGTGCCCAATGCCCTGGTGGAATCCAGAGGTACTTCAGTTTGACTGTGTTTTAGTCCATTGATTTTTAAGGAAAAAGTCACACAGTAAATATTTAATTTGACTACATTTAGCTTTGACTGTGGGACACAATCTTTTGTGTGTGTGTGTGTGCGTGTGTGTGTGTGTGTGTGTGTGTGTGCGTGTGTGTGTGTGTATGTGTGTGTGTGATTGAAGGGTCAGACCACTGTGGAAAGTCTTGTTCTGCAGACCCCACAGATTCTTAATGTGGTTCAGGTCTGGACTCAGACAGTTTGAGCCTGATGAATCCTGGTGTTGTCATATTGGAATATAGTTGTTCATCAGGGAAGAAAACATCCACTGATGATCATACCTGATAATTCAGGTAGTCGTCTGATGTCATGTTTTGGGCACATAACGTTACTGAACCTAGACCTGACCAACTGAACCAACCTCAGATCATAACACTGCCCCCACAGGCTTGAACTACAGGCCCTTGGCATGGTCGGTAATCACTTCATCCACTTCTCTTCTAACCTTGATTCCTCCATCATTCTGGAACAGGGTTAATCTGGACTCATCAGACCACATGACCTTTCTCCATTGAAACACAGTCCAAACTTTATGTTCTCTATCAAACAAATGGTTTAAAAAAAATTTAAAAAAAAAAGAAGCTACTGTTTCAGTTATAGCTGAAGAACATGTTGCAGGTGAAACACATGAATCACTGCAGTAAACATCCGATGGAAGCATTTTCCCTCCATCATTAGGTCATGACTGTTTTTGGTTGGCCAGTGTACATGTCCCTTTAGTTTGTTGACGGTTGGTTTCTACACCATCTCCTCACTAACTCTTCTCAGATATTGTTCGATGCTAGAAAGATAGCCTACTTTTTGTTTTTGGTGAGAACAGCTTCCCCTGCAGGAGCTATCGGATGAACCTTGATATATAAACCTTTGATATATAAAATTAAATCAATGTGCTAGAAGCTAAAACGCCAGTGGTACCGTGTTGGCTGATAATTATGTGTTAGCTGCATACTTTGAAAGACTTTCACCCTGCACTGTGTCAGTTAATGCACCATCAGTATAAAAATGGGTGATAAATTAAAGGAAAAACTAACATTAGGCATCTTACTGCCTCCAGAACAGCTTCAGAGTGCCTTTGCGTCAATGATTCTACAGCTTTGTGAAGTCCTCTATAGGGATGAACACCATTCTCCCAAAAAATACTCCCCTCTGGTGTTTTGATGGCTGTGTTTCGATGAGTTGGAGAGCACTATCTAACACTTTGGTCCAAAACTTTCTATCGGCATTCATTTGGGCTGAGATCCAGAATATTCTCAAAGGTGTAACATGTGATTCACTTCATTTTCACTCTCCTCATATGAATTCATCAGACCACTACCATCCAGTATTTCATTCAATTTGACACCCATCTGCACATACAAGCACAATTTAGGAATTAATGTAAATGCAAATATCGTAAAAGGAAATAAAATCAGCAGGAGACCCATACCATCCTAGACAGACCATCCTCACACTATATACAGAGTGAAATAGAAGAACACTTTCAAAGAAGGAAACATATTAGAATTTCCTTGATTATTTCCTATCATTTTATTCCGCTTTTTTGACATTTTCTCGCTCTTTCTTACCATGTTCTTTCTTGTCCTCCTTCTCACCCTGTCTCTTTGCTATTTTTAATCATCCTTACTTTCTTTTCCTGCCACCTCCCCCCCTCCCCCTTCTTCATCCCCTCAGATGCTTCATTTTAAGAGCTCTAGGTAAACGAATTGATCTTGTATGGAGGCCAATCAAAGGAAAGCATTCTCTTGGCAACTGCTATCACTTTGGCACGACAACACTCCCGCCCCTTCTAAAAAAGAAAAAAAACTTGAAGCTACAAATTTAGTGAGCTAACTGCATTAGTTCTGTAATGCGCTTGATGGATGTGGGAGCATAATGTTTCTCTGCTTAAGAGAGGAGACATATGGTGAGTTTTCTGCTGTGTGGGAAATTAAAAGTCTTGCTCTGCGGCAAAAACACATGAAACATGTGTCAGCATGTGTCTGGCTGGATGACAACTGCATCATGGCCTCATTTTATAGACTGGTATTGTACAGATTCCAGAAAAGTGCATTCAAGCAGACTGAGATACTGCAGTGATTCAGCCTCATGACTCAAATGATTAAATGATACAATAAAACCTTTTGTATGGGAAAATAATCTCCTGTTGGCACTAGATTTGTTAATGATAAACAAAATACCAGGTCAACACACAAGCAGAAACATTTCCTTCACCAACAGCTTCAGATTCTTTCAGTATTTGGATGTAATGAAGACTCGCCTCAAGTCTTTACAGCTGTTGTAAAACACTAACAACACCAATGAATTAAACTTTAAAGCTTCTATAACAGAATTCTCTGTAGCAAGGTGTTTCCAGGGACCTCTAAATCTCATTAAACTACCAAGCATCAATTATAGACTCTTTGTGTGCTTGTGTTTGCCCACAGAAGTGAATATACAGAAGTAAATTTAGGTGCTACTTGGCCTTGATCCACTGACTTGGACATTTTTTAAATTAGTAAAAGGAACAGTGTTAGACGGTTGTCGAGCACATAGGAAGAGAGAAATGAGCTCAGAGTGAACATTTAGTCCATCAGTGTAGGGCATTCTCAGACTGCAAACAAGAAAACCCTCATGTTAACTAACACTGCTGTCCAGAGCTAATCTGATAGCATGTTTACTGCAGTCTGTGTGCATTGTTGTTACTAAGTTAATGGTTTTTCTACCTTTACATTGAAAATTCTGGAATATTTAAACTTTGGACACATGGAAACAGATACAGCAAATGATTGTGTCTGAATGTATGAACCAATAATTCTGCAACACTGACTGGTTTAATACAACAAGCAAACAAGAAGGGCAGACTAGCTGATAATAAGAATGAAAAACTACCATGTATGAACAGTTAAAGACAAAACTCAACACAGATTCAGATTTTTCTTTTTTTTTGCAAAATACCTGTTATGTGTATCAGCCACTCAAATGACTTACTTCATGATATTGCATGAAATTATTACATCTAACTTGACCAACTTTTAGATCATGACAACAATGATGACGATACTGAAGAACCAACTCTTAATATCGACATAAAAGTAGTAGATAAAAATGCACATAAATTTGCATTTTACTTAACTTGGTTGATGATACCTTTGGGTGAAATCCAATAATGACAAAGATAAATTTCTTGCTCTTTCCCTGAGTAAAATGTGCATCAACCTTAGAGCTGCTTGATTATACAACCAAACAACACTTTTATTCTTTACCCTCCAGTCAGTGTAGCTGTCTTTATTCAATGGAAATGGAAATATGAAAGTCATACACTATATGGACAAAAATACTAGGGAAACATTATTCCTACAGTTTGTAGGACTTCCCAAATCCTGTTAATTTATAACATTATTATGATAAAAATGTCCATGTCAGTTGTCAATAATTATCATGATTTTCTTGAGTGAGTTGAAGACACTAGATGGATACTTAAAATCATTATTTATGATCAGAATGTGACAAATATTTCCTAAATGTAGAAACAGAACATTTGCAGTGACAAATAAAATTTAAACCTTTAGTAAAATTAAGGGGGAAAAAAATTCATTTTGTAAGTGCACAAGACAATGTAAACAAAATGAACTCTGCAAAATAAAATTAGTTGTCAGTTGAAACTACATTATGACACTTGTCATTATCATTTTGTAGCTCCCTGTTAGCAACAAAACCTGAATTCAATGTGTCGCAGTAGTTTTGTCCATATCCTATATGTGTTCACAGACTTATGTGGATATTTATGAGCCTATGTCAGCCTCTATATATTTGTGTCTTGCAAATAATTGGAATTGAAAAGGTTTTTAGTAATTTACTGCAAAAGGTACATCCATTCACAGCTTGTACGCATATCAATCTGGCTTCTGAAAGGCGAAGAGAATGAGCTGCTTCTCTTATGTGTTCAATCACCAAACCCAGTCAGTGCAGACATCACATTCCTGGGATACATTTATTACTCTCGTAAGGGAGAGAAGTTGAAACTTGCCCAAAGAAATCGCCAAGCTCTAGTCACTAAAGGGCTCTCGAAAATTGCCAAGTGACTAAAAAGCTAAGTTGGCAAGACTGACTCTAGTGACTCTACGTGATAAACTAGATGATCAAGTTAACAGTGACACTTACTCTATAAAGTAGACCTCTCCTTTCTCAGTGTACGCCATCTCCCAGTTGTCTGGCAGAGGCCCTAGCTCATCGTTCTCCTCTGGTTTGGGCACCACTGTCTTTGGGGACTGTCCGTCGTCCTTTGACACCTCACTTGTGACTTCTGCTGGGTTGATCTGTGGGGCGATGTCTCCTGAAGCGTCTGTGCTCTTGTCCTCATGTTCGCTTGACTCTGAGGTGACAACAGGGCAAACATGAGTCAGACACAATATTATTGCTCGGGAGGGAGGGGGTGGGGGGCGGTGGGTGGTGAAGTGAAGAAGCGGAAGTGGAGGCTCGGAGGGGTAGAATTATAGAGCGTCAGGATCAGGGTTGATGTCGTAAAAAAAAAGGGAAAAATTATCCGAAAAAGAAGGGGAAGCATAAGTTAGAGGGACAAGTGAGGTGAAGGAGAGGTTAACAGCATGTTAGGATTTAAAGACAATGCAGGCTGTGATGCAAAGGTGTGTGCATGTGAAATGGTTTGTATGCAATATAGACAGAGGATGGAAAATAGGTGTGTGAGTTTCTGGAGGAAAATTAGCAGTGGGAAGTCTGGAAGGGACAAATGAGAGCCGGGGCTTGAGAGATAATCTATGGGAGGGAAAGAATGAGGTAGCTATCTGCTTCGATCACATGAGCCTGCTGTGTTCTATTGATTCCCCTTCAGCTCTCCCGGTCAGCCCACACTCTGTCCATCTACTGAGAAAACTCCTCCTGAGCTGAGCACAGCAGCCCACTTTAACATCCAACATGCCTCATTGCACAGGAGAGCCTGTAGATAGAGATAAGTTAAAACATTTCCTGCATTTGCTTTCTGCTCTCAAGGCTAAATTTAGGATCATCCACTTCTTTACGCTGAATGTACAGAACAATGTACACTACACACTCGTTGGTATGTAAAAGAACTTCAACAAGCCAGTGCACTACGCTTCTATCCTCAGATAAAGCTTTGCTAATTGTTCTTAAATCAAGTCTGGAGACAAAAAGCTATGTCATGGACTGGATTTACCAACCTGAGCTAATTAGCTGGGCAAATACATTGACTTATTTTACATTACCCTCTGAGAACCAACATTTTAAAAGCAGCTTTTATGCATTTTTTGTTTGTAGTAACTTCCCTTTTATGTTAAGATTTAACTTCAGACATACATCTTGCTTTTATAAAATTCACTGCATTTACATAATCAGTCTCTATTTCTCTTTCATGCTTTTTTATCCTGTAATACACTTTGTAAATCAAGGTGACATTTAGCTAAACAGGTCGTATTACAATTCTATATCATAAAATGAATCAGAAATGTTACAATGTCCAGATAAATCTCCCTTAAAAAGGAAAAACCCTACCTCCTTTGAGCTCCTTGCGAGTAGAAAACCAAAATCTCATCCTTTAACTGTAAAATGCCTTACAGAGTCGGCATATAATTAAACATCCCTGTCAACTACAGGAACTGACTGGGACCTTGTCTCTAAATGTTCATGTAGTTCTGTTTGATACTGTGAAAGATGTGGTTGTCTTCAGGTCATAAACCCAGCTTAGGAAGTCACAGGACCTAAGCATGGTTTTGGATTTAGAACAACAAAAATCAAACTCATAATGCCTCTTTTGATAATTGTTTCTTCATGTGATCATGGGATGTATTCAGTGGTTTTCTGTGTGTATAAGCATATGTGTGAACACACTGAATGACTGTTAACATCTTTATACTGTCTTTTCAAGTGTGTCCTAGTCACTACCTTTTTTCTGTATGTTGTTATTAAAAGTAACTTAAACTTTGTACACAGCAAATGCCTTGTATCTTTTATTTATGAACAGGAAAAGCCACAAGAGGTTTGGCCTTGCTGCTGGCTGAGTTAAATGCCACATCTGTCTATTTTCAGAGTTTATAGTGGTTTAAAAAGGGCTGATTTACAAGAAAAAGAAAACATTTACTAATAATGTCCTAGATGATTTTTAAAGAGCCTGAAGGCTGCTGTTAAACTGGGAGGCAACATTCTGAGTACACCCTCCAGCTATCTGAGGTGAGACAGTGTTTGATGATAATATGTGATGAACGGTATCGAATTCCACTGATGCTTATACTCGTAGCAGTTGGACAAGATCGGTCGCTGTGGAATTGAGTCATTATGAGGTTAACATTCCATCATTATGTGGAATACCAAGATGTTTTTGTGTGTTAGCGATTTGTGTAATCAATTAAACGTGATCATCTTCCACAAAATATTTTCTAAAAACATACATGTGAAAGCATCTGTTAGACTCTCTGTTGCTAGGAAACAGCTCTAAAAGAGACCGTTGCTCTGACTTAAACCAGACGATCAACCTCAACAGACGAGGTGCGCCCTGCTTCATGACCTCGAACCTCTCTGTCACTACGAGGCTTCTGGCTCAGGTGACCTTTCCTTCTGCATCTGTGGAGGTCATTGTTGGGGCTGACCTGGGGTGACAGCAACACCGTTGCCATTGACAATGGGTCTCTCCTCCTCTTCCTCCTCAGGGGGCTCGATGCTGGCTTTCTCCATGTTGCTGACTGACTTGTTACGCTTCCTCTTGCCCTCAGAGCTGGGTCTGGCGCCCGGCAGCAGCTGGTCTGTTACATTTAGCAGCAGAGTGCTGGGCTCGGCCGGAGGCTTGGGGGTGCCGTAAAGTTATCTGGATGTGAAAAGAGGAACAAGTGGGAGGTTTTAGATTTATGAAGTGCAGAAAAGGGCAGAAAATCTCAGTAAGGTTCAAGGTTCAAGGTACTTTATTATCCCCAAGGGGCAAATTATAGTACAGCCAGCAGTACACACATCAAAAGCAAATAACAGATACAATACATAAGGGTAATGCGAGTATGCTAAAGTGTCTCAGTGTAAACAGTGAATTGACAGAGGTTTGTGATTCCTCACACATATCCAAAGGAAAGATGAGGTGCCCGGCCACCTGACATGCAAAGCCGGCTGATCTGTAAACACACAAACTGGGGGCTTAAGCCTAAGATCCCACCATGTCCAACAATGGCAAAGCTTCTCTGAGATCTGCACAAAGCCATTTACATAAACATACCACGTCCTACAACTTCCACCACTGTTTACTGATCATTACCTCCATCTTCTCTGCATATTAGAATCTTATCAGACTATGCACCCATTTCCTTGGCATATGAATGTAGGGTTCTGCAGAGTTTGGACTGTATAATAACCGCATTTCCCTCTTAGTTTCGATGTCTTGTCAGAGCCAACTATGCACCTCTGGGAACTGCAGTTTTTCACTTGGCTCTGAGTCAACAGCCTCTTCCAGTCTTATATGTTGATTTAACATTTCCCTATCCTTCAGTTTGTCTGCTGGCAGCCGCCCAGTCACTCTGACAGTCTCCATCAGTCATTGTGAAAACCTCATAACTTCCTGTTAGGTGATTTGGGTGTTTTTAAACATTAAGGGTCATTGACAAGATTTTCTTTTAGAAGATATTTCCTCTCAAAGGTTGAAAGCACCGAAAAGGTCTGACAGCAAAGTTTCTACATTATGCAGATAAGTAGGAGTTTTCTTCTGTAAAGATATTTAAGTACGGAGCCTTTGAAATTTTACTTTTTGGGGCTTGGACTGGAAAATCCTTTATTTTGCAGTGGTGGAAGTATATAACTGGGTGAACTGACATGTACTTGAAACGATGCATGTTTTCTGTTTGATGAAGATCTATGAATCCCTGTGAAATAACTGGAGAAGATATTTTTATCAAGCCAAACTCTATAGTAGTATGTTTGACTTTAACATTTTGAAGGGTTTCATGGTATAATTGCAACATTTTGTTCTTGAGACACAAGTACTAGAGTAAACACTGCATCGAATGGAGTGTTCATCGAAAGTGATGTTTCTTTGTTTAACAAGATGAAATATATTTGGCCTGTAAAGACTTGTTTAATTTAAAAGCATGAGAGAAGGATGAATAAATCTTTGTAGTAAAAACACAGAGTCAGTAAGAGGAGACAGAAGTCAGCCATAGTTTCCGTCTGCAGTACTGTTCAATGCAGCAGGTCAGCTAGTAGATTAGCTTATAGTAGTTTTCTTTTCAGACCCACTGAGGTGTCTGTGCCTGGAATCAAAATAAATAAATAAGGACAAGACATGTATGACCATCCACAGAGATTATTCTAATGCATTTGGCTTGAGTATTAGGCTCTAACTGCAGACAGTTTACGGAAATGAAAAATAGCAAAAGAGATGAAAAAAAAACAGCATCTGGTGACTCCCTGTGCAGCGTAAAGACCTATTGAAACGTCATGTTCATGTTGTGGAAAAACATGAAGGCAGCATTAAAAAATGGAGGAGAGTAGCTGTAAAAAGATTACGGTGACTGTTGGGATTAGGGCCCCCGAACCACAGACACAAATCCTGGAGCCTTAATGAGCTGAAGATTTGGCTCTGAGAAGAAAGCAAACGGTACGCTCCATGGGTGACCTCAAATAACCCTACAGCATCACGGAACACTACACTTTGAGGTTTGATAAGTGAAGAAAAGACTGTCACATGGAAGCTTTGGTGTTTTCAGTCTAGAATCCCAACAGTATCCTGAGACACAGATGAATAAGGGCAAAAAACAGAACACAAAGATCTAATGTTTAATGAAAGGATTTTGACACAGATATAATTCATGTGGGAAAACAAACTTGTCACCGCTCTCTGGTACACAAACCAGGTAATGTAAATGTTGTTGCTAACTTGTCTGTCTCATATCTACATATTCTTTGCTAATTACAGGTCAACAGACACGAAGATATTGATATATCTGTGATGTGCTGATATCATCACTCATATCATCACTCATTTGACTGGTCAGGCTCTGCAGACAATACTGGGTGGTTTATGCTTGGATGGACAAACAGTAAAGCAATCTGAGCTTAATAATCAGTGCAAACGGGTAGCAAATGAGCCAAAAAATATCTTGTGACTTTCTGGAAGAGAAGTAAACTTTGAGATCTGCAGGTTACTACAAAACACCTAATTACCGAGTTGTGTTCATTCTGTTGTGAACACCTTTTAAGGTTCAGTGTGTAAGATTCAGGGGCATCTAACTGCACTAATTAGATATAATTATCATCACAGTTACGTTTCTGTTGGTGTATTATTACCTGAAAATAAGTGTGAGTGTGTGTTTGGCATCTACCATGTAATTCATATCTTTTCCCCTGTTTTTTTCATACATACAGAAGAAGAAAATAGACTCACAGACACATGAAAATATAAGAGAATATACAAATTCAGCATTCTATGTTCTGCAGAAAAGAAACTGTCAATCAGTAATTTAGGATTAACTTTCTCCCCTTCTTTATGTTAAATGGCATTCAGCATTCAGATGCATTACTGTCTCCTTCCATGTTTGGTTTGGAAAACAGTAATCATCTCCTTGGCTAAAAAAAAACATGAACAAAAAAAAAAAAGAATAAATTGCAATAAAATTACAGACAATATCACATTCACTTTTGGATTTATGGTCATTATCCAGCAGTGGCAAAAATACAAACATTCATTACTCAAGTATAACTAGAGATACTTGTACAAAAATGTTCTATGGAAGTATAAGTAGAAAAAATACAGAAGTAGAAGCTCTGCAAGCTACTGAGCCTCATATGTCCAGTGTCTCATTAAATAAACAACACCTTTTCTGTGCGGTGAAGTCTCCCTCTCTTGTTTGTTTTGTCTTGTTACATCTTTTACGTTGCGACATCTGTCATGGTAGCCTTTTCTTTGTGTTACTGTTTCAGCCACAGAGCTTGAAATTGGATTTGACATTGTGTAGATGAGCTGAGAAGTAATTAAAAATCCCCCTTTGAAGAAATCAAATCTAAAGTAACAAACCCTCTGAGAATGTAAGGAGTAGGAAGTATAGATATTAGTGTTAACCCTTTATCGGGCAAGTGACTATTTTTGGTAATTCTGCACACATTACAAGACAGTGACAGCAACAGTTACAGTGAGGACAATGAGTCAACAATTTCAGGTCCAATGTGGTCTACAGGGTCTGTAAGGTCCACCTCTGCATGAACAGTGAGTGGACCTGCTTTATTAGGTACGATGAAGTAATGGTACTAATGTAAGGAATGATGTTCAAAGGAGGAATGTGGATGTGGGACAGGTGTCTGGATCAGTACTTATGTTGGTCCTAATGGTAGAAAAGTAATGTTGTAATGTTCTAAAACACCTTTACATGTTTTCTAGTATTTTTACCTCCGCCAAGGAGGTTATGTTTTTGCCAGGGTTTGTTTGTCTGTTTGTTTGTTTGTTTGTTTGTCTGTCCGTTAGTGTGCAACATAACTCAAAATGTTATGGACAGATTTGGATGAAATTTTCAGGGTTTGTTGGAAATGGGATAAGGAAGAAATGATTAAATTTTGGTGGTGATCGGGGGGGGGGGGGCCCACGGGGGGGGCCACTGATCAGCCTTGGCGGAGGTCTGCGCTCTCCGAGTGCTTCTAGTTTTATATATGCTTCCTGGATTTTTTCTTTTTTTTTTAATTTATGTATTTATAAAAAAATTTTGCCACTTTCAGGTGGTAAATTCACTGACCTTGGTTTTCTACATAACAATAAACTTTTTTTTAAAGATTTCACAAAAGTAATGAAGTCCGGTTATGTCCTCCAATAGCACACTGAGGTTGAAATTTCGGACTTCAGAGTATTTTATGAGTGGCCTATAAAGAGTTAAAATATAGAGAGTAAAAGGAAAAACTTGTCAGAAAAAAAAAAAAAGAAAGAAAGTAAAATACGGCACAGTAATGAATATTTGTACTTGCTCCTTCCCACCTCTGTCATTGCAGGATTAATGCAGAAAGTACTTCCCTGTGGAGTTTTGCATCCTACACTCTGAATCATGCTGCTGAATCTGCTAAGGCACCATTAGAAATCTATGGGTATTGTAGAGTTAAAAAAAAAAACTAAACTAAATAATTTCTCACACAAAGATGAAAAAATAAACCAACAGGGATAACATATGCCTGTAGTATCATAGTATAACAGTTTCTACGTTGAGCAACATTCATTATAACAAAAAATATTTGCATATTAGCGGTTTCTTCTAGTGAAAGTAGATTATTTTTCACAATCTGATTAAATGCACACACTAATGGTACATGAGGGTTCATCACTTCAGTCAAGGACACTTGTATCACAACCTGAACCTGTGAACTGTTTGGACATTTCTGCAGCCAGAGGATTCTCCCTACAGCCTTTTCTCTAAATTCCACCCCTCTCCCTTTCTTCAACAGCTAATTGGCCGTTAAATTATTTAAATATATAAAACAGGGAATGAGGGCTGAGCAACTATGCAGAACAAACTTTATCTCCCTCCCTGCGGAAGGCGTCCGGTGAAAGTGATGCAAGGCTCCCATTTGCCGAAAGGATCTAACATTGCTTCTGGCACCCGACCGTTAAATTGGCCATCTGCAATTTTGCCTTTTTTTTTTTCTCCTTCCTGCAGCGGGCGGCAAGACGACAGAGGCTGGAGTCAGGTGGGAAAGAGGAAAAGTCAGCTGCTGTGTGTTATCTTTGTAATGGCAGGGGTCCCCAGAGAGGTGGAGGTGGCCGGGCAGAGCAGGATGAGTGTTTTTTGAGTAGTTTAGAAATCTACGCCTCAGGCTGGTCTGACCACAGGAGGATAGAGAGTGTCTGTTATTTTGATTAGTCAAGTGAAGGACCACTGCGGCTCTGGCTCAAGGGCCGAGGCAATAGAGAGCCAACCTAAAGGTACCGCCTGGATGTATATGTGTGAATATTCTTCATTCAGAACTTACAGAGGATTCTTCTCACAGTCTTCCATGACTGATGACACTCTTGTCTCCACAAAGCCGAAAGATGGATGGACGGGCTGCATACTAGCGAGTGTGTAAGGTTGTGTATGGACGGAGAGTGATGAGCCCATCTCAACATCCATTCAAAACTTTGTCACTCACATAGAAAAACGTCTGGCATGCCACACTAAACCATAAATTCCAGAAAAAAATGTGAAATATCACAAAGAGGGGATGACCACAATTACACGCATTGTTAAGCGTGACTTAACTAAATCCTTACCTTCATATGTTCCACTTTCTAGCAAGGCTCCACTTTTCTCCAATTCCATAAACCGGTCAACGGTCACGAAATTATAATCCACCCCAGGGACCTCTCCTTCCTTGGGCTGCCTGGTTGTGCCTGCAGCAGATAAGAGAAGAGAGAGGGGAGCCGCCGTTAGAGCTGCTGGAGCTGTGAACTCCTCATAACTGCTGAATGAGAGGAGACTTTAAGTGAGAGAGGGTCTTTGTCAGTGTTTCTGAAAAGATCAGAACACACCAGAGCTAAGACACACTGACCCTGGCCCAATTCATTCATTAAGCGCCCTCTTTATGCCTGTTTTGTCCTTTTCCTTCCTGTATGGTCTGGATTGCATATTTGAACAGTGAGTTTCAAGCACAGGAGTGGCTAGGTAGCTAAGTGATGCAATTTGGACACCAAGAGGGGAAATCAAGTCAATTTGCATGGAGCTGACAGCATGTCGAGGACTCCCTGACAGGAGCTGCAGCTCTGTCATTCGACTGCAATGCAGGAGTGATAAAAATAATATGTCCTGTAATACCAGGATTTTTAAGTACAGTTCAGCTGACATGACAATCATCTCCACAGTTACTGAAAACAATGTGTGCCAAAATATTATGATGTTTAACAGACATACAAATGACTTCCTAAACACCGTGTGCTAATTAGACTTGTTAAAGCTGATCCCGGCTGTGATAACACAGTGGCACTCTACCCCCAAGGTGCTGAATGGGTTTTCACATCTGAGCGAGGGTTGTTCACTAAAAGAGGAGCCTGTAAAGCACACTTGTTACACCCTCACTATGGCATATAAAGTGTCCATCTGTGGGTTTTAAAGTCAGCAGGGGAACAACTGTGCTGCTGATCACCTCTGATATGTGGTGTGTGGGCGATTTGCCTTTAAAGACCATCTGACATTGTTCCCACATCGATAACCAAGGCTGTGAAAGATGCTGTGAGGTTACTGTGCAGCGGTGTAGGTGGACAGACAGACTAATGACCATCAGACACTCCATTAAGTGACAAAAGTTCTAAACTCAGAAACAGAGTCGATCATTTAAAGGGGCTGATAAGTATTTTTAGATATGTTTATGAGAGGGTTTATTACATTTAAAAGACAATAGCTCAGTAACAGCATGACACAAGGTTTTAAAATTCAGCACAAATGTTCACTTCAACTCGAAGATGAACGAAACATATTTATTGACCAGAGGTTGAAGGTCAAAGTTACAGCGATCTCATGTTGGTTGATTCTTATAAATGTGATATCTCCAGAATGCCTGGAGAAAATGTCTTCATACTTGACACAAATGTTCACATTTTGAGGACCAAAGGTCAAGTTTGTTGTGACCTCACAAACATGTTGTTGGCCATAACTCAAGATTTCAGATTACGATGGATAATGGATGCATCCGATTGCTTTTAAAGTTTCTGTTTTTCTTTTAATACAGGGTGGGGAAGCAAAATTTACAATATTTTGAGGCAGGGATTGAAAGACAGTGTATGACCAATTAGTTTATTGAAAGTCATGAAAATTTATTGCCACAAGAAAATTTACATAATAGAAATTGTTTTTATTCTATGTCTCCTCCTTCTTTCTCAATAACTGCCTTCACACGCTTCCTGAAACTTGCGCAAGTGTTCCTCAAATATTCAGGTGACAACTTCTCCCATTCTTCTTTAATAGTATCTTCCAGACTTTCTGGTAATAGTTTTGCTCATAGTCATTCTCTTCTTTACATTATAAACAGTCTTTATGGACACTCCAACTATTTTTGAAATCTCCTTTGGTGTGACGAGTGCATTCAGCAAATCACACACTCTTTGACGTTTGCTTTCCTGATTACTCATATGGGCAAAAGTTTCTGAAAAGGTATGGATAATAGTGTTAGGTATGATTATGACATCAATATATGTTTGGTTTCAAAACAATTGACTTAGTGCCTGCTGAGAAAAAACAACTAAATGTTCATTGTAAATTTTGCTTCCCCACCCTGTACATCATGCCATGATGCTGCACTCAAACCTGCTCCTGATGAAGTGTAAACCACAGAAAAGACAAACAACACAACCAGATGCACAGTAGACAAGTATTTGTGCAATAAAAGGTTCCTACAGCTAATTTCTGTAAAATATATTTTTTGTTTTTAAACCAAAAGCTGACATGCTGCACAACGTGACACAAAATCAATGCAATTCATGGTGTTACACCTTCATTGATCTAAGATAACAAAACATAAAACATAACATGTGAAACATAACTGTAAAAATAAAAGGACAAAACCAGAACTGCAAGACAAATGATGCATGATAGTTTGGCTAGCTTTGCTACTACTTACAACATTTCCTGACAGATGAAACTGCTGCCTGAGCCTTTCTGAAGCTGACTTGTTACTATACTGAGTCATTGGTCTGTAAATGGAAAAACTAAAATATGCGACAGCTTGTCTGATGTAGACTGTGGTGGGTGAGTTCTGTTTTTTGTTTACACCCCTTTTTCTTTTGCTAGAAGTCAATTTCCTTGTGAAGCAAGCAAGTTGTCAAAACATGACTATCATATGAAATAAAGTGGCACGCCGTTTGCATTTCTTAGAGCTCCAGAAATGTACTGATGACAAGCCCCAAAGTTAAAACATCAAACTGGAACCTGCTGACTGAGTAATTTGTAAGAGCTTATAAGAGCAAATGAGCAGTAGGGAACACTGTTATTTGCTCAAAAACCTGTGAGAGTGGATGTTTTTTTTTTTTTTTGCTGCACCACCAGTGGAGACTTTCTTGATTGTGTGTGTCTGCATGGGGGCTTGTGTACTCGTCAGATTACCCTCACTCACAGGCAGAGCTACTGACTGAGCAGCACGCACACACATTTCAAAGAGGACCTTTGATGTTACAAATCTATATTTAGCAGCATCTTCTGGTGGGGACTACTCTCCTGTGACAATCTCTAAAAGGAGGCAACACAATGCCTCTCCATTCTCACTCCTTTGTATATGGGTCATGATCCTTCACTGCAAGTCAGTGGTTCTCAAAATTAAGCAAAAAAAAAAAAAAATGCAAACATAATCTTTTATATTTTTAGAAAACTTGTGCATATAATTGTTATTTATGAAGCTTTGATTAGAGAAAATGGGGAAACCCATTATGGTTAAATACTGCATCCATCATTTTGTCACTGTGCTTGCATCCTGCAGGAGCTTTGAATCTGAAAATGAAAGAGTTGGGCCAATTCTGGAGTGTGGGAAGCTGTGACTATAAATAAATAGTGTAGCACAGACACCCTTTCTATCTGTCATTTTCTGTTAAAGGTTGACAGGAGAACTAGATCATATTCATCATGAAGGCAGATGTATGAGCATTAGTAGGTTATGGTATATTACAATGAGTCTAGCACAGTGACACCCTCTGGAAAAAACACACTCATCTTTGGGTTCTGCAAAGAAGAGGCAGTTTTTAGGAATGTGGCATGGTCTGGTGAAGGTTGTTGACAATGAACAAAACATTAAAATAAAATATAAATAACTTATAGCACCTTAAAAGCTCTCAGAAACACTTTCCAGCTCCATTTGTCACACTGTGCTTTGTTACAGAGCTGAACAAAAATAGTTATTATTCATCAAGTGTTTTGCTAACTCTAATTTAATTTTATTTGTCAAATGGGATTTCCCAGAGAATGTCTTAAAACTGCTTGTTCATCATTCTAAAATAATAGTAATAAAAAAATCACTTCACTAATGCAAGAAAAAGCTGCAAATCTCATTTGGCAAACAAAGTCAAATTGAAAGTCAAGTCTTTTTTTCTGTTCAACTTGGTGATTTGAAGGCGTTCTATTTGCCTCTGGGAAATTGTACTGGGTACTTCCCTCAGTATTTCCTGACATTTTCTGGAGAGAGCAAATTACTAATTAAGGATGATAAGAATATAGGGACAAATAAATGAATATCATCACTGGAGCTCATTTTTATTGTAAATATCATGACTTTATTATCACAATTATATTTGATCAAAGAAAAAAAATCTAAACTTTCTTGTTTACTCCCAAACTAAGTAAATTAATGGACCTAACTACTACTACTACTACAGCTGAACATTAAAGAGTCTCATACTGTAGCCTTGGAGCATGATAATACATCCAGAAATAATAATATGATTTTATTGCAGCTTCTGTTATATCTAGTAGCAACAAAAGAGGTCATGGGTACTATACTGATCTAGTGAATAGCAGGTCATTTGTTTTTCGCCATAACTATTCTGCTCTTCCTTTTCAGAAGTAATGATTGAGCAAAAGAAGAAAATATCAAATGAAAAGAACCACTCACATGGAAGTAGTAGCACAGGTAGAAACAGGGATGTATGAAAAGAGGCAGGAAGTGGCATGGATGTATGAGACGTAGAGTGGGCAGAGGCTCTCGAAGCCTACACCTTCCACTATGCCCTCGAGCCAGATTCAACTCCACAACCACAGGCCACAAGTGCAACTCTCACTTGTGCAGCTGAGCATCATTACTGCATGGCCTGGCCACAGCTAACAGCTTTAGTGGTCTCATACTGAGACTAGTATTCCAACAGAATACATTAAAACATCTCTAAGCTATCTGTATGAAAATCAAACACAATGTATTTAATGTACAACCTCTGTGCTTGACTTTACACAATGAACATTAAAAACATGACCTGAGCCTGGGTAAAACCTGGGATAACTGTAGGCAATAAGAAAAAGGCACAACAGGGACCTGAACAATCTCTGGAAAGCAGAAACACTGGCCTTTTTTAAAACAAAGGACTTATAGTCAGAGAATAACCTGAGGCAAGAGTGAGATTATACCGTGAATTCATGACAGGAGTGACGCTAGTACAAAGACCCTGTGGAAATCATTACACTATGAGCATTTAATCTCCATTAAGTTATGTAGCCGGGTGAAAAAAAAACACTCAAAACATAATGTATGAGAAGATCAGAAGTGACACGGAAACTTTTGTCTCTAATGTATCTGTCAGCAGCACCACTTGTGTGTAATGGCACATTTAGTAAATATATACAGAGAGGAACAAACCGCAATACAAGACAAGTGCATTTGTATTTATTAAAGATATAAGACCACGGATAGAAAAGGGGTGCAGCTCAGGGACGGAGAAAACAAAGAGAGACAGTCTGAGGGAGAAATAGGACATAATCTTCCTCGTCTTTCTACCAGTTGTTCTGTCCTGATGTTTGGTAAAAATGACACTGTGCTGCCACTCAAAGCCTGATCAGTTTTTATTTCTGAGAGGAAAAAACACCTGTCTCTGACCAAAATCAAAACAAACACCTGATTGGAAAACATCGAAAATAGGAAGAATTGACACTTCATAGAACTTCTGAAAAGTTGTACATTTTACATTCATTTGTTTGAGACATGATGTCACTTGTGTCGTGTAAGTGAATTAAAACCACTGAAGGTCTGTCATTTGTATGGACTTTATTGGAACAAATACAAACAAATACAAACTCAACTGGACCTTAGTGAAAGAGATTTACAGTTTTCCTGTGTCAGAGTAAATCAACAGGTGAGTTTTTTTCCTAATGTACAGAGAATCGGTGGTGATGTTAAATGAATTCAATAACTACAGCTCCACACATAGTTAACTGTTATTGCTGTAGCTGTAGGTGGACATTAAAGCTAAGCAGCTTGTTGGAATTACTTATTTAAAGTGTTTATGTCCCTCTTTCTTTAAGCACAGAGTAAACTAAAAGGTTTGCTCTGACATTGGAAATATACTTCAGTGGATCTATTTTTATAGGTTAACCTAACCTTCAAAGACTCATATAAAAAAAGATAAGTGTTTCATTGCCTGGAAGCAACAATGTGGATATTTTGCAAAACAAGTATTTTAGGTGCACATAAACAGTTTTTTTCTTTCCAAAGTAAAGATTTTAAAACTCCAGTTTATGAGGTCAGCACAGATACCTTTGGAAGATGGACCGGTCCGGTGTTATGACACATATCCACATCATGTAAAAATATACATTAACAACTGAACCAGCCTTAGAGATAACTAAGTTTATACCTTAGCTTGTTGTTGCTGCTTCATTTTCATAACAGATTAAAGCCTGTCCACAGTTGAGATGAAAAGAGGGAGGACTGTACGGATCATGTTGTTTAAAAATATAAGGAACACTGTTGACAAAACTTTCCTGCCGAGCTAAAATTTGAACGTCCTGTTTATCAGTGTAATTACAGAGTGCGATGCGCGTGGGTTTTGGCATTACACGTTGGATTTGCAGAATGATATGGCCGCAAAGGTCACTAGGCTGATGAGTTTATTGTGATACTTTTGTTTAGTGCCTGTCCACACTAGCTGTAGAGTCTGTGTAATGTGATGTTTTGGTGGTGCTGAAGAAATATAACGAAGAATTCCTTACATCGGTCAACTGTGGGTCTGCCTTCTGAACTCAAAATGCTGTGAGTCTGATTTATGCAGATCCTGTATACAGCGTTTCCACTACATGGTACCGGCTTGACTCGAATCGACTTGACTTGACTCAGGTACCAGGTACTATTCCTGGAGACCATTTCCATTACTGGGATACTACAGACTTTAGAGTACCTGGTTGTCATAGTGACGCTGCGTGTAGCTTCCTTTTGTTTCATGTTGCCCTGTCAAGCTCACGCTGAATCTGTTCATCAGTCACCAAGGACAGAAACCTCCTCGACCGACCACGGTGTCATTTTGCGGGCTGTCATCATGGATTAGCCTACCAGTATATATTTAACTGTGAACTTTCGAATCTGTTTTTTTTTTTTTTTTTTTAATAAATGGTGGGTTGTGCATTGATGACGCAATGATGCAGACAACTCTGACCTATCAGTGGTCTGCAATGTTTACACATCACATTTTAGTATCTCTTCACCCATTTTGCAACAACTAAAAAAAATAGTACCGGGTGCCAGATTCCAGGTTCCTTTACCTACTGGAAATGCAAAAAGGCTGAGTCGAGTCAAGTTGGTACCACACAGTGGAAACGTGGCATTAGAGTGTCAGAATCTCACTGTAATATCAGACAGGAGAAAGTACACTGGATAATGAATGGAAACACGGCAGCTGTATGTGCAGGATTTATGTTTACTTTATGTAGATATTGTCAATATTGTGATAATTTTCATGAAAAAAGATGCATGAAAGTGCAACGTCAAATTAGATAACACCAAAAGCCAACACACAAACTAAACCCACAGAATTCAGAGAAAAAACTAATAGAAAACCTGTTATAGTTTTGTTGAAACTCACCTAGATTTTATAGGAAGCAACAAGATTGTGATTCAGGTTGTGGACCGGGATTCTAACTCAAGACCCCATCGTGTGGTCTTTTAGCCAGATGGTTCTACACAAATCACACCCCATATTTAATTAATGTTTCAGTCACAACTACACAAACAACCAATTCAGCCTTAGCGAGTTCAAGAATAATGCTGCAGACTATAAGCCCATTAAGTTGTATATCACATATATTCAATGAGGAAACTAATAAACTATCCAGAATATAAACAGATTTTGGTGCTTTGACAAAGCCACAGCACTCAGTGGGTTTTTCATAGGAGGAGTTCTGTCTATTGGAATGCTACAGGGCCCATAAATTGTAGCTGTTACGGAAAGTGTTGTTTATATTGACAAATGGTTGACTTAAGATGCCAGGAAAAGCTAAAGGGCTCCAGATATTCATTTCGTCAATAGATGTACTGAGATTGATGTATGTGTTGGTGACTTTAAGTGGTCACTCACACACACACACACACACACACACACACACACACAAGCAAAAACAATACCCTGTTTACCTTTGGCACACAGGGTAATAAGAAAATAGAGGCTGAGGGCAGTGTCTGTGCAGGTAAACAGACCACCACATGCTTCCAGCGGGTCATAAGTGCAGATTGAAAAAGGATTATTATTATCTTATCATGTCTCTAGAGCGAAGAAACTCAGGCCTGGTTGTGTTGTAACAAGAGTTATAAAGGTGAAACAGTGCTTGCAGTCAGCCAGCTACCTCCTATCCTCCAGAGCATCCTTTACTGTGTTATTACAGCAGGTCAGTGTTGTGGACAAAAGCTTCAGCCGGATGTAAAAGGCAGGTTCTGTCCTTTTATGCCCTAAACCCTCTGTTTATGACTGGCCAATAAGTGTCAGCATGGCCTATTGTAACCATCCTAATCTAGCCATTAGCCAATTAGGAAGTGACGGGCAGCTGTAATGCCCTTGCATTAGAGCGATGGATTAGTTTGCCATTCAGCGCCTGGCTGCCGCCTGTGGCCAAATGGACTGATGGAGGACAGTGCACGGCCGCACCACAGCACCCAAAGTTGCTTTCACTGCACTTGCCTTCAGAGTCTACAACTGTGGCGATGTGCTTATTCACTGTTTTCACTGATGATGTAGGGTCTTAATCAGCTGTGATTACATATCATTTATGCAGTAATAAAGTCTATTGAGCAGGGAGTGTAGAGCGAGCTGCCTGTTTTCACTGAACTAATGATGAAAGTTAATATCTCTCCTTTGCAATCTAACTATATCGACCGAGACTGTTTTGTTTCCCTGGCAAAACCCTTGATACAAAACTTCACTCTGGTTCTTGACCAAAGTGCAGAGATTTTTCGTTTTCTTCAACCCCACCTAATGAGATTTCAGGTTCTTTCGAGTTCAGTCAAGTTCAGAGGGAATGACTGTGAGTTGTTCCCCTGCTTATTGACAGCCAGTAATGTGGGATAGATTGGAAAAAAGCCAGGCAATGAACCATACTCCCCCCAGCCTGTTGGCCCTCTGCCACCCTCCCCTGAATTCCATTAATAGCTCTGCCCTCCAGGAGGTGTTCGGTGGACCGCCTGTAACACCGTCTGAGATATTGATGACTGCACCTTCCCCACAAGCAAAGACAAGAGGAAGAGAGACCAGAAGAGATGGCTGATGAAGAGATAAAGAGGTACTAAAAGAGGAAATGCAGAAGCAGGGGGCATTTAACAAGTTAAAAATCTCCTTTCCTTAACATTTTCTGAAGAATGGAAAAAACACATCAGTGTATCATCTGTACATTAGTTTCACTCAAAAAATGATAAAACTATGAGTAAACTCAGAAAATACAGACTCTTCTTCTTGTACCATAACAATATTAATCACAAACTACAAATTATGACTAAATATAATCTGATTAATGAGGGAAGATTTCAGTCTTTGCTGTTTTACCAGTGGTGGAAACATAACAATTAATCTGCCACTAATTGGCTGAAGTCTTGGTCACATGTATCAGTGTTAGCCAATCGTATCAGTTTTTCCAACATCACCCAGTGTTCACCTAGTGCATACAAGAATTTCATGGTGCAGCAGAGCAAATTTTTCTGCTATGGCAGAAGAGATTCCTGATATGCTTGTACTTTTTAACTCCAGTTACAGTAATAATGAGGAAAATGAACGAACATACACTGTTTGGTGACAACTGCAGCTTCAGTAAAACGGGCATCTGTGATGACACCTCAAGCTGTGGCTTGTCTCACAAAATTACCATTTTGTTCATTTAGATTTTTCAGGTGGCACCATAGTTTGCTAGTATATGGATAAGATGTTAAAGATCATCACACAGATCATCAGCTTGTTACGAAATCAACTGTTTTCACCACATGGGAGTAAGTTCACACAGAACTCCATTTAGACACAACTACAGGGGTTGGACAAAATAATGGAAACACCTTCACCTCAAGATGATAATGCCCCAATCCATACAGCTAGAATTGTTAAAGAATGGCATGAGGAACATTCTAATGAAGTTGAGCATCTCGTATGGCCGGCACAGTCCCCCAGACCTCAACATTATTGAGCATTTATGGTCAATTTTAGAGATTCAAGTAAGACGTCGATTTCCACCGCCATCGTCTCTAAAAGAGTTGGAGGGTATTCTAACTGAAGAATGGCTTAAAATTCCTTTGGAAACAATTCACAAGTTGTATGAATCAATACCTCAGAGAATTGAGGCTGTAATTGCCGCAAAAGGCGGACCTACACCATATAAATTATATTTTTGTTGATTTTTTCAGGTGTTTCCATTATTTGTCCAACCCCTGTAGCTCTGGTCTCTCTTCAAAGACCACGATGTGTTTACACCTAAAGATCAGAATCTTCTCTCTAGATCATCTTTGTTATGACCTATATTTCCTCTTTTTATCACTTGTTGCCACTGGTTAATTTAGTAGACTGTTCCCATGGTAACAAAGATCTTAGTTTTGAAAGGCCATCTGCACTAAGAATGATAAGGATAACATTGTGAGCATCCACACTGCTGAATGATAATGTTCAAAGCACGGCCGTGTCAAACACATACACCTATGTTCTTAAGATTTAAGGGAGGTTAATATAATATTTCTACTAGAAACTGTTACCTAAAAGTATCATTAGACCATTTAGAACCAAGAGTTCTGGCAGTTGTCATAGATGTTAATGTATTGTATTGCAGACAGGCACCATAAATGTATTCACAATCACTGGCCAACGCTGATGCATTTCCATTGTTTTCACCACTGGACACAGCTCTTAAGTAAAAGAATGAAGTTTAAAGTTTGCATTTCAACATTTCTTCTCTAGCTGTAAGTTTAATGAGAAACCTTTTAAAGATATAAAGTTACCGCAGACAAGTTCACCGTTTGTTGATCTGTGGTTCAGACTACAGTGTGACAGTTCTGATCTCATTCGGACAATTACAAACAAGTCTTTCATGCAGCTACTGAAATCACAACCGTATGGAAAATAGATCTGATTTTTGGTTCTACAGTTAAGGTTTTCTGTGTCAGCTGATGCAGAGCTATACAAATAATACAACAACTGTTTTGTTTTTTGACCATGTGTCTTGAGCTTACGTTTGAAGAAGTAAACCTGACAATACCATAATACAGAAGTGTGTAAATGATGAGCTTCACATTTAATTCAGTCAAGTGATATCGTCTGTGGATCTGTAGCATCAGTTTGTCAGTGGTTTGGGTAGTCATCAGTGTGTTCTGGAACCCAACTTTCCCCTGCTACTGACTGTTTAGAATATCAATACCAAATACAGTATAACCCCTTTAACAAGTGTACAGAGACTACAGGTGGAATTAGTACTAATGCTCCAACCTGGCAACTACATCTCTCCTTTTGAAGGTTAATGTATATTGTGCATTGTCCTTGTCTTAATAAACAAATAAAATGAAAAAAAAAGAAAGAAAAAAAGTCATATTTATTTGTGTTTCTTGTTGACTGTCAGCTCACAGTAGCCACTGAAGGAGGAATACCGTCACTTTTGGCTCACACTTTCAGGAAAACATTTCTCTTGAATCCAGTTCTAACAACCTGAATTTGTATTGTTAGATTCACTTTGCTACTTGGGATCAGTACGAAGTAGTAGTAATGAAGCATTTGACATAACGAAGTTTTGTGCTCTTGTATGGTTAAAGAGTGTTGTGATAGCAGTGTAAGATGTGTAAGATGTGTAAGATGTGTAAAAGTAAGATGGAATGGCACAGTTTATTTCAACACCTGGACATGACTGCGGAGTCTGTTACATTTACAAACTATATCAAACTATAAATGTTATCGAGCCTTAATAAAAAAGTTTCAGCTGTAAAATCTTAAAAGCTTTTGTAGCTTGTCCACTAGCCTACATGCTGTTTTTACACTGATTGTGTAGTTTCCACAAGACACGATGATAACTTATGAAGAACAATGTGTAAGGCACAAGAAACTTAAAATGTTCTGTCCACATACGTGAATGCAGGGTCTCAGAAGGATAAGGAGCACTCACACATACTGGAATGTATGGAGGCTAATGGTCTGAAAAATCACTGATGTTGTTAGTGCAAGCTCATGTAGGAAGGTCAGGGAGAGCTGCATGAGATCTAATTTATCCAAGCATGCATGTCTACGTAGACCTGGAGCAGAAGCCTTAAAATCCTGCCAAAACACATCATGTGAGCCCAGGGTGTAGCATCTGATAATGTTCTATCTTGTCAAAGAGACTCCTCTGCAAATGGGCTGAAGATATATTCAAGCTTGCATTGAGTATATCTGATTTTCCACCAGATGTGACATCAAGATTAGAGTTTAATAACTTGTAGAATAAATAATAGTAATAATTGAAACCATTTTAATTATTCATCGGCAGTAAATCAATCTTTACATTCAAATGACCTAAGATCTCTTATCTCCAGATACCATAACATATCAGGGTATGTGCTTAATCGGTAAATAACATAATCGGACACAATGAATTGACCTTTCCCAAGGTAAAATGAATAAATAGAGCACTCGATGAAGATGTGTACAAATATCACTAACACTGCTGAAATGACTCCTTTCTTCATGGTGTACTGAAAATGAGCCATGTAAACACAACGAATACATGGATGAAGTAGCTGCTATGCAACTCTCTGATTTATTCTAATTCTATTACGTATTTAACCATATGCGTCATATCCCAAAGATCATAAGAAACAACAGACATGAAGCGCTTTGCTGGACTTCTAATTAGAGATGAAATCATAACTCCTCAGGGTGTGAAACAGCAGCTGTTTTCATCACTGATGATGGATCAAATGTACAGATTTCCACTTCTCATTTTTGTGATAGTATATAGACCAATAAACTATTAATGGAGAAAATAACCAAGAAACTTGTTCATAATAAGGATCAAGTTGCACCTACAAATTATTCTCATTATTCATTAATCTGGTTATTATTTTCTCCAATAATTCCTCCTTAATTTCTCCCATAGCCCTCAGTGATGTCAAGAATAATGTCAAGAACCTAAAATGAATCACTGACTCTTGTGCAACACAAAAGTGGCAGACAATTGGACAGATTGTCACTTTTCACATGCAAATGTTTTTTCTGCTTTAACTGAAAAGTCACTGAACCAATTAGTGAACTATCAAAACATTTTCTTATTATCATGTTTTTCATTAGTTAATTGCTTAAGTGAATAATAGCAAAAGCTCTAAATAAGGAGTAATCATTAATTCAACCCTGAAGATGTCTTTAGTGAGATAGTAAAGACATCTTCATTCTAATCGGCTCTTAGAGTGTGAATACCAGCTTCCAACTCCATACACAGCATACAAACACAATGAACAAGTGAAAGCAGCACACAGTCTGTGACACTGACAGACTGTCTTGTCACACAGCTCTCATTGTAAAGAGCTCTCTGCATTGATTAAGTGCTGTATAAAACACATTTAGAATGAGGTGTGGTAGCAAATTCCAGAAGTTGGCAGTAACAAGTGAGGTTTGTCATACAGAAGTCATCACACTCAAGTTGTAAGTCAGTGTCATTAGGCCTGCACCACAAGCACGACATAGTGAATGCTGACCGATGAACGGAAAAACCTACCCCTACACAGGGATGTCATCATGATGTCTGTTATCATTGAGAAGCAAATCAAGCTCCTCTATTTTCCTTCCCGTCTGTCGTGGGAAGATGTGAAAGGATCCTTTCATCAGATCTAAAACTCCCTGTATTTCGTCTTTCTTCTCCAACAATTCGCTAAAAGGGATGGCCTTTAGTCTCGTTCCGCATCACAGCATCCACGGTAATCAAAGCCATCATGTTGTAGGAGGGGGAGGGTAGAAATGAAGAAAAAAAGTAATATTTCACAGTTGTGGAGAAGATGCTTGACAGGCAGGAGCAAAGTGAATGTTCACAGCAACCAACTTTAGGCCAGCGAGATCCAAACAACACAAAACAAAACAAAACCGAAACCCATCAGAGCACCAGAGAAGAATAGTTTCAGTTTCTCTGCAGCTACTCCGGCTTTTCCATAATTCCATGGAGGACCACACTCAAACAGCCAACAGTGGGTAGGTATGAAGAGAGGAAAAAAAGTGGAGGAAAGAGCCACAGAGGGCAGAGAGACAGAGATTAAAGCAAAGCTGATGTCATCTGTTTGGATATGTGGCCCTAGGGTGGCTGTTTTTCACTGTGTGTGTTTATGTGTGTGTGCAGTGATCAGGGATGTGAACGTGCTGCTGTGTCAGCCTAATCCCCCCAGCCAGGGCCACGCCGGCTCGAGCACATTACCACCCAATGACACAATCTGTTTGTCAGGACAGTCCGCACTGGTTTTATTCATTTGTAACGCCCCGTCACGACCACTTAGCCCCAAGGCTCAGACTGGCCATTTAACCAAAAACAGGCCGCCCTGTATTCCATCAAACTCCATTTGAACCCTTCTTACTATCCAGCACCATCTACCCTCCAGTCTTTAATACCAGTACCGGTGCCCTCCAACTTTAGGAAAGCCAATTTGTGTGTTTCTGCAACCTCTTTGGATAAATCTAGGGATTTGAACCGACAGCCCGGTGGGTCAGAGAGGCTGGAATAATCATCACGCTCCATGGTGGTAATCATCTCATACTGAGACCTCTTGGCTCTTTAACACCAGAGGCTAAGCTTTCTCATACCGCTGTCACCTCTGCCCCTTCCCTGCGATTGGACCCACACTAAACCACTCTGTGTGCATGTGTGTAAAAGCACTTTTCAGGCCTCATATGAATGCAATATTCCTCATTTGCTTAACCCTTTATCCAAGGTTCCAAGGTGGTTCAGCCTTAGGTTTGGCTCTGCATATGTTTACATTTTCTATGCTGTCGCTGTGTATTGACAAAGCATTTATAGTGTTATGAGAGGAATCTGTTATTATTAGATTCTCCTGAGACCGGGCAATGCATTTAGGTGCTCTGTAGGGTTTCACAGCTTTACTTAACAAAAAAATGTATCCGAAAAAACTGTTGCATTATGGTGTTTCCATTCAAGACAATTATTGAATGTAAAAAAGCCTAAACTTTTACTTTACTGGATCTAAGGAGGAAATGTCATGAACTGGGATGTCAGTAGTACAAATTAAAGGAAACAAAACTAAACAAACAAAAAAAGTTTGTCAGCAACACAGTAAAAATTATCACTATTAAAATGGAAAAAAATGAGAGGATATTCAGGGTTGTAAGATACAAACTGATGGGACATGTTATACTCATAATGTCCGATACAGTTGTTTTTTAGTATTTTTAAATTTAAAACCAGTTTGCCAATGTATAAATATGAGGAACTGCAGCTTTTATTTGCTGATGTGTTAATGAACATTTGACGTTCTTTTTTCGTTAATAAATAATCATAGTAACAGAACATACAGCTACAGCCATGATCCCATCAAATACTAGCTTACAGCACTGTGCAAAAACACTGGTGTTGTTGCATTTGATCAATACCTTTTCCTTATTCCCATCTTGGAATATGCATGAACGTATTTTCCATTTAATACTTGTGATTTTGTTCAAACATTAGGTTGCTATTGATTCAGTTTGCTCAAGTTATTGTGTGAGCTGCAACTATTGCCTTCAAGACAAAGATGGGAGTATGTATAGGCTAGTACTCGAGTACCAAAGTGATTTCTGAATATTTACCTCAATGGACATAAGAAGGAAAAGGTGTCTAGAAATGGACTAGATTAGCCTTATTTGTCTTCATTGCAATGATTCATTCAGACTGCAGTAAGCACTGGTGGTGGTACTTGTGATGAATAATAAAATCCCATTTGACTACAATGAATAAACTATTTTGCACCAGGGCTTTTTCATTTCTCAGTACAGTGAAATTCCCTCCAAACTTTACAAATGTGAATGGTAAACTATTATTTATAGATTGTATTAATGGATTTCTGTTACATGTTCCCAGATGTTTGGGTTAATACATGGAGTTACTACTTTACTAGCTGTGCATTACCAAAATATTACCCAACTGTTACCATATTACTACCAAGATGTACAGTTCTACCACAATGTATAATAAAGCATTTTAGCTTAATTAGAAGCAGAAATGTCTTCTCTCTCTATCTTGCATGCTTTTCCAGCAAGAACTTAAATTGAAACCTTGAAATCCACAAGTTTCCTTTGTTGATCATGTATATGTCATTTTAAACTGCAGAACATGCATTAATGTGTCTTCTCTTTGAGTTCACGTACACAGTGCCAAACTGCAATGGTCTTGCTCTCCTTCGCTCACCATCTTTTTTCTCTTTCACACTGTTGCTCTCGTTCATTCCCTCTTTGATACAAGCATCCATTAATTCAGGATCCAATTACTTGGACTGCTCTGAGGCCCCTCCCTCTCGCCATCCATCTGGGGTAGCTTGGCCAATGGACGACTGTCTGTGTGGACAGATCAAATTCCACCTCCACAAATAATCCCTCACCAGAATGCTGCTGCCAGCGCCGCACAAACTTTAATTGGATCCTTTTAATAGTGCTCACTATGGCCACTTTCAGCCATGTAATTAGGTTTCTCTTCCTATAGAGTTTAATGGTCGAGGGTCGGGCAAGTCAAGGAAGGGAAGGAGTGAGAAAGAGACTAAGAAACACAGAGAGGGAGTACGCATAGCAAAAAAGAAAAAAAAAAAAAAAAGGCCAAACTCTATTTTACACTAGGCTTAATCCAATTTCACCCACACAGAAATCATCTCATGCCATATATACTTTTTCAATGGGGTTTTTATGGGCCACCATAAAAACCATAGAGTAGTGTTGAATATCCAGCCTCATTGATTTTTTGGCTGTGAGCAAAGTTGCTCTCCCTTGCTACCACTATCTCTCTCAAGCTTGAATCTTTTCAGTTGCCTATCCTGACTGAGGCAAACCCCACATCATCCATACCACATGAAAGAAGAGAAACAATTCCCAACACACCACCATCTGAAACTCCCAGGATAAAATGCAAATGATGGGATTCCCACAATGATTAATTTCTACCACTTGTGAGGAGATTAGGAGAAGTCAATCAAATGAATAATATGTATAAGTACTCTATCAAAAGGTGGCGCAGTCACAAGGATGAATGGATGATGCGAGAACAGTAAGCAGCTTAATACTAATAAATACAGAGACACCCTCGAGAAATCACAGAAGGTCTGACAGGGAAGGAGGAGACCGTCAAAGAAGAAGAAGGTGCTGGAAATTGACGTGACAATGTGGTTGCACAGTAGACGGATGGGTGACTCACCTGTCCAGGTGAGAAAGGGCATTCTGTAATTCTAGGTGACTGTTCTGACATTTCATACCCCCGCAAAAAAATATATTTGTTCTAACCCCAAAGTCAATTCCTAACTGTGCTCATCATGAAGACTGATCATGTTGGTCTTAAAAATGACCGGTGCTGAAACAGCAGGGCAGTCCATCACCACCCACCACACCAAACGATTGGACACGTCTTCTCTAAAAGGTGCCTGAGGCAGTGGTCATTAGCCCGTTACTCAGACCCAGTGAAAGGGAAGTTTCAGTCCTCACCCACAAGAAAGTAAATGACAAAGGTTAATTTAACTATTTTGAACTAAAGCATCATCTTTGCCAGTAAGGCTTTCACACATAAAAATTGCGTCACACACATATATGACCCAACAGCAAGTTTACTTGTATATACTGAGCAGGGTTCGCACTTCACCTTACGTCACAATGAACTGTTGTGAAGTTGATCTAAAATATGAAGAGAAATTAGAAATACTGTATTAGAAAGTCAGACTGAGTGGAGGTACTTTATAATATAACCATATTGTCATTACTCTGATGACACAAAGCAACATGCAAAATTCAGATCAACACTTTAAATATGCAGTTCCTGGTTTCAGCTAATTAAATGCTGCATAACAATTACTAAATCATGATGTTAAGTTAGCAGATGTGAATACTCACTGGATGCAAACATTCCTATATTTACACACATTCTGCTTACCCTAACACTTGATCAGTTTTCCTGGGCCCTGGGTCAAAGAGAAGCCCAAAAAAGCCTTAATATATCTAATATTTCTCAAAAATACTACCTTCTTGAAACATAATTTGTGAAAACTTATCATCTTGTTATTGGAATTTTCCTAAATTTCCCATACCTAATGCTGCTTTCCACCTCAACTAAACTTTACAGATGGTCAGCTGTCAAATGTCAGGTGCCCAAAAGCGAAGAGAATAAAAAAAAAAAGAGGTGTGTCTGAGAAAAACTATTGAGTGAAAGGTGCACCTGTAACAAGTACAGTCCCATATAAACTAGAGGGTAATGATCGAGAGCAGATGAGACGTCCACGAAGGTAAATGTCTGATTAGCACACTTATGCATTTGGGGTTTTAAGGTGCCAATGTGTACTTGATGTATGTTAACATCATTAGGCACGGCATAAGACATCAGCCAAAAGCGTGACATTATTACATCCATTTATACGTCACTGTTCTCAAACAAAAATGAGTAGCATCAACAGCATGACCATAATTTTGATAACATTTGCTGATGTTAAATGACATTCTTCTAAGTAAAGAGTAGCTAAAGTTTACAGTGTTGCTGCTGTAGAGGAGCAAAAAAGAGACACTGAAGAACTCAGGAGGGATATTGATTCTAGATGTAATCAACCGAGGCAGTCATTGACCATGTTCACTAGGGCTGCAACTAATGGTAATTTAAATAATCTATTAATCTGTAGATTATTTAATAACTAATCAATTTATTGGATAAACACAAAAGACTCAGTTCTCAAAGACTGGTACTTAACCCAAAGTAATATAGGCTGCAGACAAGTCACTAATGATTACATCCCGCAATGGCTTCGGGTACAGATAGCGAGCACTAGCCCGCTATCTAGACTTGTTATGGCTAGAGACTAGCAAGATATAGTCTTCAAATAGCTCCGGTTATAGGCCATCAAACTAGCGTTGTATGTATTAGTTCCAGTCAACAATAGTTAACGTTAGTCTGGCAGCCTGATAAACAGAGATGGATGAAACAAACATGACAAAGACAAAGTCAAGTATGCACACTGTTAAATTTCCCCACAGTGGGATAAATAAAGCCTTATTTTGTCTTATCTTATCTTACCTTATCCCTTCAACTGTACTGAAAAGAATCAGTGGAGAAAATAGAATAAAAACGTCTGGCTAAAGTGTTTTTTTTTTTTTTTTTTTAATTTTAGCTCCAAAAAGCGAGGGATGGAGTTCATTAGTGTCTGTGGAATCAGTCCATAGAATTTTTGTATCTGTGAAATAATGGCAGACATCAGAATGGAAAGAGGTGAATAGAGGGAAAAGGATAATGGCTGCAAAACAAAGGACTACACATGATTCACTTGCTCCACATTTATGACGCTAAAATGTTGCACAAGGTTATAATATTTACTATAAAACATACGTCAGCATAATATCACCAGAAGGACCATCTGGCCACAGCTTAATTAAATACACTTAATCACATCCAGACATATGCAACACATTTATGCCACACCAGTTTAGCACAAAGGGTGAGATGAAAATAAAATCCATTCTGATTAAGACTACAGGACAATTTCTAAGCGGCACAAAACATCATTATGACCACAATAGCGGAGTGTTACGAAGTGACGGCGTTTAAAGTGATTCATTCATCACTCCTGTTATGTTAACCTTTCTCCCTCTCACACCTGCTGGAAACCTCACGCATTAATCTGCCTCCTTGTGTTAGCACTAATGACAGATGAATGGAGCGCGTGGGCTGCACACATGTAGAGGCTGTGCAAAACACTCCTGAGAGGCAGGTGCGTACAGAGAAAGTGCATGTAGTCCAGTGGGTTTGTGCCTGCATGATTATGTCTGGGGAGGATAAAGGCTAAAGGTGCAACGTAGCATCACAGTACATTATATGTTTGTGTACATATAATCAAGACGTTTGTCCATCTCACTCTGTACCAAAATAGAATATAGATGTGGATGTGGGCGTGGGGTGGGGTTGTACATGGTGTTGAAAAAGCACCGGAATTACACACTGGAGTTCATTCTTCACATAGGCATCCTTAACATTCTGTAAAGGCTAAGAAAAGATGGTGTTTCTGATTAAATATTGACAAGTAAACACATCCTGTCTGCAGATTTAAGTGAGTGTTAAGGTTTTAAATATTTAAACAGGACACTGATCTTTCCTTTCCTTTAACAAATGCTCTAGGTTGCCTAAACCTACACATGAAAACAAGCAAACATACTGGTTGCTTCAAGTAGAGTTTGCAAAAAAGTACTATGTTGGTCAAAATGTGGTACATTCAGCATAAACATTTGTTGAGGAAGAAAGTTTGTGTTTTTTTAAGTTTTATACCATTAGCTTTGTGGCATAATTGCCTAAGTCATTTTGGCCAAATTGTGATATCTGCATAACTTTACTCTCCTCACACTGCTGATTCATTTTGCGTCAATGGCTATGACCTGAAAAAATATAACTTAGACAGTTATGCTAATTATGCTAACGATATATTAAGTAACATTTCCGAATGACTATGTTCTATTTTGACTGTTCTATATCAGATGTTTTGAATTTAGATCAAATTCAGAAAAATCAGTAATTTTATTTATGCATTTACTTGAAATAATGAAGCTTTATGGTTTTAAACATGACTTCAACTTATTTTGTAACGTCACCTCAGACTGATGAACTGATGAAATGCTGTTAAGTTGCTAACAGTGAGCTCATTAGCCAACGTTAGCTGACTGACTGAAAAATCCGAGGACATTTCTGTAAATTATTTAGGAATAGAAGTGACAGTAAGTTGTTTTCTCCCTCATGCTAAGGATAAGTCACATTTCTACTTCAGATCAGGTAGCGACAACTCCTAACAACAGAAATGACAATTTTGAGGATTGGGACCCTTTTGTTTGTGTTTGGGTGTCATGGTCATTTTAGTTCTATGAATACAATACAAGTCATATACAAATTCACATACAGGTTGGCTAAGATACGTTTTACTACACCATTCCTTTAAATGCACAGCACACACTTTCTGTCACTAGGTGTCTATTAGTCAAAACAATCAAGGTCAAGTCAAGGTCAGGTTTATTTATATAGCACATATAAAACAATGCAAAGTGTTTAAAGTGCTGTACAAAGTTGTGAATAAAAATACAACATATGCTAAAAGTAGCAAAATAAGAATAAATATATATATACTAAAGCTGATAAAAACAGATACACAATAATAGGATAAAAAGCGTCTAAAACACAACCAGTAGATAAAACAAATAAAAGTCACATAGTTGTATTAAAAGCCAGCGCTAATTGATAAGTATATAATAGTCTTTAGAAGAGATTTAAAGTGCTCAATGGACATGCAGTTTATTGGATAATGTAAGTTGCCTTCCATTGTAGACCCACTGCTTGTTGCAATAAAAGCCCTGAACACATGCATGACACTGAACTTAGTCACTACTAAGATGTAACTCCTCACAACAGTATTCATGTTGCATTTAGTGATGTATACAGACGGTGTGCCACTTCATTCTAGTGAAATAGCTGCAAGTAATGTTAAACATTCATTTGGATCAGTGTAAGGGACATGACACCATTCAATGTAGACCGCATTAAACTCATTATTGCATTGAATAATAACAGATTTTCATAAGATAAAAAGAAGTCTTTGCTGTTTCTAGATATTTTTGAAGATTTTTTTTTTTTAATCAAATGCACCATAAATGTGTTTTCTGTTACTGTATGGAGAAAATGCAAATGAGCCATTATTATGTAAAACTAAACAAGAAGAGTAAAGTCAGTGAGATAACATTAGTGATCAGATGAATGATAAGTTGTTGCTTTTTATCATTTTCAGCTTTTATAAAAATGAAACCGAAATTACCATTTTTAAAAATAGATAAAGTAATCATGAGCCTTTTCTGTATGTGTTTTATTGTATGTCTCGAGGCACATATATACTGGTATGAAAAGTAGGTCTGTGTGTGTATGCTGGCAGATAACCATGCAGCGCAGAGCTTAGTATTCACCTATCTAGCCTGTCTCTGCATGGAGTGGATGGAAGCCCCTTATCACGGACCCTCAGCGCCTCCCATCCCTCAACTCAAACCGCCGGCAGAAAAGTAAAGCAAAATAAATAAAATATGCAGAAAAGTAATGAAAAGAACTCAGAGAAACCGATATTTTCCTCTAGAGATGCTGCATGCATTTGTGCTTGTTTATGAGCAAATGCCTAGACCTTAATGTCCTGGATGGGATAAAATGAAAGAGTCTTTAAGAGGATGAAGGGAGTAGGGAAATATTCACCACGGTAATATAAGTCCTGGTTCTTTGATAGAATTAAACTATTACCAGCTGGTGATAGATGGTAGTTGGATGCTGAGTGGAAGCAGAACATAAAGTGGATGTATCATGATTGAAAAGAAGAGAGAATGAAAGGCAGAAAGACAAGAGAGGGCTATAAATGCCTGTTGCACACACTGTCATGAGAATATAAGAACAGTCTGTTATTAACACAATCAGTGCAGGGATGCATCAGCAATGTGCAAAAGAAAGGAGGGGTCACTGGCATTTTCTTTATCGCCTGAAATCCCATGGGGGGTGGTATAGAGCTAAGCATCATGGGACATTATGAAATATTCCCCAACTCCCTGGAGATGGGATGGCTCATTTCCATCTCAAAGCTCAGTCGACTCAAAAAGAGGAAGTGCTATGAAAAGAAGAGGAAGAAGAAAAAAAGACAAAGGAGAGACGATGCTGACGATTGGGCACAAGAGAGTCATTAGACTCGAAGATTTCTCTTCTGTAGACACTGAGGGTTTCTAGAGAGATGATACAGATGAGAAGACTGGCTTCTTGTCTCTGTTTTGTATCTTTCTAAACAGAATATTTTGGTTTGGTTTTTGGTATTGGACAGTTGATTGGATGTCAAAACTTAATTAGACCATTTTGGCTTCTGGGAAAATGTAATGCTAATTCTTTCGCTATTTTAAGACATGTGAATAATCATCTGTTGCTGTACTTGAGTGATGCAGCAGAAAATTATTCTTAGATTACCTACTCAACAGTCAGCAATGGCTGAGGTACGGTGTACATCACTCGTGTTACATCACTTCTGTTGATGCCTAAATCCTCTTTCTACCTGACGAGTCTGGGAAAAGGGATAAAAAAAAAATAAACAGATGGAGAGGTGTAAGCACAGCATTAAAATAAAACATCCTGCACATCTGGTCTTATTATCAGCGCATCATGATGGGTGGGTTGTGTTTGATTGACAGATGGCTCTGTGCAGAAGCTGATGGATATGTGGGAAAAATAGCTTAGCAGTGACCTCTGAGACCAGGCAGGATGACAGAGAAACTAGATGCACACACACGGTGGATGTGAAATCACAATACAACCCACCATGGTAACGCATCACCGTTCCTCGCAGATACAAGTATAATGTCCACAAAGTTATGAGTATTTTCTTTGGGTGAATACAGTTTTTCTGTGGTTTGTCCTTTATAATGAAATAGAAGACGTTCAAATTACTGTCCGTGTCTGAAAATCTTAAACTGTATGTGGTAACACTTTAAAGGTCCTGTATCATGAAAATGTATCTTCATTGTGTCTTTACATTTATATAAACTCTGTGGTGTAAAATAAAAGCTGTGGAAATATGAACTTGCCCAACACTGCCAGTTCTCTAGTGACCTCAACCACAAGAAGGCCTCCAAAGAAAACAAACCACCTACAAAACCCTTTACTTGTGATGTAGTGAGGCAGATCCAATCATATTTGAGGTAAAAGTTCTCAGCCCTACACCTTTTCAGTTAGTAACAACAGACCGACCACCACGGTGAAAACCAGCTCTGAAAAGTGCATTATAGAGAGCTGAAGTCCTGCTCCTGTGTGTTATGCTCCATGTGACCATATTAGTGTAAATCATTTGACTACAACAATTTATATGGATTCTGTTCAAATTATTCCAACATTTACACATATGATATTTGTCAATGTTAGTCAAGAAGATCAGTTTGTGGTTAAACTGTTCACAGTATCAGACTGTGAAAATAGGCAAATGTAAAGACTCCACTCCTTAAAGTCACTGAGGTGACGTCATCGTAACTGTCTCCTTCCTTCTCTACAGTTTCAACATGACCAGACTGTAGTGATTTTCACCGCTTTGAAAGGTTTTTCACTTTGCTCTTGAAGATTGAGGAAAAAAATGCTAAGCAAGCAGCCGTTTTGCATCCATATGCATCCACAGTTAGCGTCCATATATTTATATCGTACTGTATATGGATGCTAATTGTGGTTAATGCGAGATACTGTGTATGTACTAGGATGGGTGAAAAACACAGACTGAATTTCCCTACGGAGATAATAAAGCCAGTCACCCTTTAACCTTAATATAAATAGTTCAGACATAATTATAAATGTTCAGATACAGGATCTTAAAGGTTCTGTACTCACACTAACCATTAATTGGTTACTTATTGGCACATGAATTAGTATTCATTAGTAGTACTTACCAATGATTTTACTTCAACAACATCTTAATCAGTGTTTAATGATAGTAAGAAAGTTGTTATATATGAATCATGACATTAATATGCTCTGCTCAGTATGATCATATTCATCAGAATCAGAATCAGCTTTACTGACCAGGTATGTCAACACATACAAGGAATTTAGCTTTGGTTTTTCTTCGCTCGATGTACTATTTCAACATAAACATGAACACACTTAAACACAGACCTAATATAACCAAACATTCAACTAGAGACAAGGACAACAATGGGTTGAAGAATAGTATAAAATAATATAAATAGCTAAGCAGATATGTACAGAGATCTGTTCTATTAAAATATATGTTTATGTATATATTTACAGTGAGGATTCATGTATTTTATTCTGATGTAACAAAACCTTAAGTCTTAGTAGTGTTCAAATAACCCTAAAATAAGTCTGTCTAACTCAGAATATTCTAAAGTAAGGCCTTGCTCTTGACTAATTCAGCAGTAGTTTGACACTTATTAACCCACACAAGTTCACCCCTTCTAAAGTTGCCTCCTCTTCACACTTTGTTAATTACAGTCACTATGCACTAAAAGGGATTTAAGATAAGATTAAACTTTATTGATCCCATACCAGGGAAATTCACTGGTTAAGGCAAAAAACAGGATAAAGTGCCAGAAAATGGGCACGCACAAAGATGAAACAAACAAAACACAAAATAATAACAGTATTAAAACTCTATAGGCTATATACATAATCACATAAGAAGTAGAACTGCATTTACAGACTCTTCTAAAGTGGGTTCTATGATCTGACATCCCTGTGCTGTTGTTCCTACTATATCATCATTACGTTGCTTCAAGACCACAACTGCAATTGACCAGTCATGTTGTTGTAACGTCAGGGCTTTAGGGGAAAAAGACCAGAAAAACACTAAAGCACAGTTGGTCCTATTTAAGACTTACAGACTTAGGAACAAAATAAAATCCAACCTTCTTTGATGATATAATGGTTGAATTGGAGCACATCTGCATCATTTCATGGCCCATTTTCAGGACCTTCTGATCAAATGACATCTTATTTTGGGGTGAGATCATTTTGCCAGAGTGACACTTAATATATTTGCATTCTAAATAGAGCTGCAGTTTTTTAGTCAAAACCATGGTAATCTGGGCTGGCCAAAAATAATTATTTATGCTTCTTTTTTTTTTTTTTATAACTAATAACAGTGTTTATAAAACAGTTGATCAACTTCAACTAATCTGATTCTAAGTGGTAAAAGGGTAAATTTACTCTACTTTAAATGTGTAGTGTGGATGTTTTCAATGGAATAAGAAGTAATTTTTTAGACAAATAAGCAAGAACCAAATACAGACAATAATACAATATAATAATGCAGTTATCTGTATGTGTGTGTGTGTTTATTTCATGCTCATATTGTTTACATCTTCTGCTCTTGTTCCAAATCTTGGCCTTGATGTTTTCTTTCTTTTTCTTCCTGTGGCTACTCCTACTCTCTGTGCCGCAGTGACTTCCTTCCAACACCAAAGTCAGACAAAAGGCCAGAATAATAGCGGAGACTAATTAGGAAAAAAATCTGGGCTATGCATGGGTAGATGAAAGGGAGAGAAAAAAGTGGGCGCTGGAGAGAGGCTGAAGTGGGTATTTAATTTGATCCAATTCAGTTCTGATAAGTTGTCACTGTACCTTACAGAAGTGCACTGTGAAACCTGAACTTTCTCTTTGGGTTACCGCATATTGAAAATTGAGTAGAAAACCACACAAAGCGATCATTAAACGTGTAAGGCTTTTGTTTTTTTTTTTACTCTAAAAGCCTATAATTTTTCCACACTTTATCTGGAGTGAATACGTTTTTAATGCTTGCAAAGTTTTAAGTCAAATCTTGGACTGTCAGCCTGATGGACAATACATGTGACACGTTATCATCCCCCTCATTTAACCTACATCTTATTATAAGTTTTTCATATAAGTAGAAGAAACAGATGAGAGGATTTACTATAATAGTACTATGTCCCATGTACTTCAAAGTCTCTCTACTTGTATTCCCCTCACAGTTTAACAATGTGCTAGATGAGATGATGTAACTGCATAATTTTCATAATTACATTTTCATTAGTGTATAATCCCATGAAAGTAGTGTACCCATGAAAGTATCATTACATTTTTATTACCTTACAATGAGCTGCTTTTATCCAAAGAGAGCAGGCTCCATGAAGATGTGTTGTGCTGCCATATGTTAACATGTTCTACAGGTGTAGACTATACCTGAAAGAAGCCTGAGCTGGTGGCCTGTAAAAAGACTATCACCGGGAAATGGGTATTACAGGAGAGCCCGACTGTAAATGGATGGATGGAAATCACAACGGACGTGTATAAAATGGAGAAGATAACAGCTTTTGTTAATCACAAATTGGAAAAATTTGCTTCATACTGGGAAAACTGGGTCAACTATGTCACACCCTACAGGCCTGATTTTGTTTTCACAAATCAGTGATTGTGTTGTATGGAAAATATCACTCCCTACTTGTATATTTTCCCCCTTTTATTTGGTTATCTGCCTTTCTTTTCAGTGTTTGGACATAAAACAAAAATGTAATTTTGGCATTTAGCCCTAGAGCAGACAACAGATGTACGATATATGTACATATGCACTAGATGTGAATGTCTGATATTGAATCTCAATAAAAAAATAAATTAAAAAAAGAAAGTTGACCTGAGTTGACTTGACTATAAAGATTCGGGTGAAGACAGACAATAAAAGAATATTGACTCTGAGGTGTAAAAGGAATGTTGTCCCTGAGAACCTGAAAAGCCCTTACTGACTGTATTTACATGCACACTAATATCCTGGCTATGAGGCATATCCTGGTTTTGATCATATGTGAGATGTTTTCATGGTACACAGAGAAATCTGGACTCATTATTGCTGTAGTTTGTGCAGGAACCAGCAATGTTTATAATAGAACGCAGTCATTTATTCAGACATTTCAGTAGCTGCTGCCAAAGTTCAAACTTATCAAAGCTATAGAAAAAAGGCAACTCTGATTTATTGCAGATCACACGCTATTACATACCAACATCACATTGTGGATTTGCATTACTGGTATTCATCTAGTGCCAGTAACGGGAGACTAGATCAACAGGTGAACTGTTCCATCACTGTCACTATGCAGGATGAGGAGGAGGATGAAGATAAAGATGCATAGTAATGACTGATGGCAATGAGTCATCATGAGCTTTCTGATGCTTTCATCGTAATCCACCAGGTATATTTTTTTATCACTACTGAAATTCAAAACACTGTCTCCATCACTCCAGCAGTGAATGATGCTTTTGCTGCCGCCACCATGTTTATACTTCTGATATATCATTTAGGGTCAAAACACAGTAATGGTACTCTGGGTGTCAGACAATTTTTTGTTTCATTGAAATTTTAAATTCTTACATCATTGTAGAAAACAACTTGAATTTTCAGATGATGTAAGTTTCATTAATACACACCCAGTACTTTTTCTGTGACAAACTGGGAAACATAAGGGGAAAAAACTGCCTCTCTGATGGGACACATGGTCATATTGGCCTAAGTCAGAAATTAGGTTATTATTTCATGTTTTTATTGTTCAAATATGATAAACTAATTAAAAGTAATAGTTTGACATAGAAAACTGCCACCTAACACTAATATTGTGGAAAAATTATTTAGTACTGGGGGTGGTGTGTCCCGTCAGAGATATTTGACTTTGAAAAGTTTTCGTATTTTCCATAACTAGCGTCTGTGCAGTAATCCATGACTGGCACAAACTCGGATAAGACCATATACATGTAATACTATCCTGGATCCTAATTGAGTACTTCAGTTACAGCGCCAGGTGTCTCAAACAGCATAAGGTCTTATCTGGGTATTGAAACTGGGATATAATGTTTACGTGCCCAACACAGACAGGATACTTCAGAATCTGCAAAATATCTGATGTTAATGTGCATGCAAACTGTTTGGTCTGTCCTTTCTGTGTGGCTCATTGTAAGGCAAGAAAAACACACTGATTTTATTTTGGAGATTTTACATTATTGAAGATATAATTCTGAATATTGTGTTACATTTCCCCCCAAATATTACACACTGGACCTTTAATGGAATGTCAAAGCTGGTGTTGATTAATTTTCTGCTGTCATCGTCTAAGCAGGAGTATTTGGTACACGTGTCACTACTGTGTGTTGTGTCTAAATTAAGCAAAACCCATTAAGTTTCCCAACAGGGTGGAAATGCATATTTATGGCCCCATTCTCATTATTTTCCATTAATCTACAGCTAAAGGCTTTGTAATAGACATTCTGTGTCATGGGAGAAGAGACTGCCAAGGAGAGACTCACAAACAACCTTGGAAGAAGAGGGGGAGATGAAGAGGGAGGCGAACTGGATTGTCATCGCTTCTCCTCATTTTGTGCTTGTAACAGGGAGAAGGTTTGTGTGAATTTAAGTGGTGTGTGTGTGTGTGTGTGTGTGTGTGTGTGTGTGGGGGGGGGGGGGGTTAGAAAAAAACATATCTGCTTCAAACCTATTGCACATCTCACTCCATTCTGGTTTTATTTGTCTCTAATCTGTCCTATACACATGATAAAACCTCCCTTCTATCTCAACATCTACCAAATTACTCCAACATTACTGAGCTTCCACACTACACTGGTCTTCATTTGTACTGTACCATACTGTCAGCGTCTGTCACCACTATTTTAACATGGTGTGTCAGTGCCGGCCTGCGTCTGCCATGATAATTTAGTGGGCGTGTGTTAATAGAGGCGTGGAAGCATATGTGAAAAATGTTTTGCCGTCCGGTTTAAGCATGATACAAGCTACTTCTGACGTGCTGTGCAGTTTTATGAGCGAAGTTAAACAAGAATTTATACCCGTCTGCTTCTGCTATCGTGTGTGCCAGCGCGGATGTGTGAAGCTACAGCTTTGGAGGAATATGCTTAAGTGTGTGTGAGTTGTGTGATTTTTCTTTGCAAGTGTTAATGAGCTAGTGAGAAAAAAACAACAGAATGCAGAGTGTACATTTGGGAACGTCTTGGCAGCAGCCTTGGCCACCGGGCCAGTGAACAACAGTTACAATTCACAACTGAGTCTTCAGATTAGAAGGTGGAGTGGAGAAATAAACAAGAAAAATGGGTATACTTGTGCAGTGAGGATGCAACTAAGCACTGAAGTTACGTTAGAATCAGTTGACTGTTTTCCACACAGATCAAGGCATTGTCTTAACATTGCAAACTTTTTTGCAATTTGCAGTGCAAAGTGTGGAATTCAAAATGCTAAAATCCTAGTAAAGTGGCAAATTTTAACAGTTCTCAAGCAGACAAAAGCACATTATTTAGTATTTTGGAGACAAATAAAAACACAGTTTTTTTTTATAAAAGCAACAAAACTTTCATTGAGTGTGTGTGATCATAGTCAAGTAAAGCTCAGTTTTGTTTCTTAAAATTGTTAAGTTTTCTTGCAGGTGCTTTAATTGTGCATTTTTACATGCATGGTTTCTGTGAATTTCTGTTTGTCAATACACCACTGCCTCTAAGTGTTGATTATAGTAGGAAAATAATAAGTTTAGATTTATTTTCAAACAGCTACATCAAAAACATAGTAATCTTTAAGCATTTTTGTTGAAATATTTACTGATTAATTCTTCTTAAACTACACTCTGCCGTTTAAGTAGACAATAAATATTATTATTAAGCCCTCTTCATAGATATTTATGCTTTCTCTGTTACATAGTCTGTCATTTGCCTTGACAGCAACTTTCTCCTCTGCTCCTGTCTCATTAAAAACATTGAAATATGGTGGCATTTCACAGGCAGCCATCGCATAAAAACATCCACAGGTCAAGAGGGAGTGTATGAGTGAAGGTTAACTACTTCTATTCACAGTCACATGCAAGTACATGTACTCAAGGCGCAGTCACGAATTTAGAAATACCAAGGTCACCATTTCCCCAAACCCAGCCCTACGTGAGATATTTCTGAGCAGACACCAAAAGAACCTGTGAATAATTATAATTTTGTAGTTTATTTATTAATTCATCTGTGAAATTAGACTGCATATCCTGTCTCAATGTGTTATTCAACATATTTTTTTATAAAGAGTAAGTCTGAAATGAAGTTACTGAATGTTATGAGATATGGTACCAACATCAAATTAAAAAGGCTACATGATTCAGGTTAATTAAAACTCAAAACGTACATAATGATACCAATTCCAACTACAACCATGCAGTATGTTAGTAGACACATGTACCTACAGTGTCTGGCAAATTAATGCATGAAGCTTATAAAAGATGGATCAGAGACAGACACAATGGAAACTTTGTTCTCTCCTTTTACTGCTACTACCACCCTGCAGTATTGTGTTAAATTAAAAATAAAGAGTCAAAGAGAAGGGTGGGCTTCAGATTTGCTGGTTGTCAAGGCCATTGTTCATTATCTACCTTTCTTTGATGAGTATCTGCTTTCAAAGAAGAGAGCTGGGTAAGAATCAAATGGCAAATTATGCAGAAGCACTCAGGGAGCCAAGAGGCCAGCGTGTCATTTTGCTGAGTGCCTGTGTTCTTAGCAACTGGAGGCAAACCCCCCCCTCCCTCTTTTAAAAATAAAAACGCAGGTGGAGTCAGCATCGAGAGTCCGTGAAGAGTTTTGTTCAAAGTCATGGCGGACTGGACGACCTCGGGGCCGAGCTCATGTGGCATTAGCAGATACCGGGAGGTCAGGTGAGGTGATTCGGCTACTTGTGAAGTGTCACAAACCACGTAGCGTTTTAAATGTCTTGATGGGCCATCTTTGATGCTCCAGTAAGTAGCGATTATGGTGCACAATCTCCATTCAGCCCTGGGGTCAAACCATTCAGACAGAGACGGGACAGAAAGAGATCTGTTACATTAGATACTAAAAGAGAGAAATTGGCCCTGGAGGCAAATAGACCCATATTAGCCAATTAGCTTCCACTGGTGGACTACAAGGGGACAATGACGTCCTGGGTTATTTTCTAAGGTATGGTGTTTAACCTTATTATAGCCCTCTAGGTTGCAGTAAAGATTGGCCATTACCACAGCAGGGGCTAAAGCCTGAGGTCTGACAGATGGATGATGATTATATGTTATTTGGCTTCATTTGTCTGTGAAGGGTCATTTCAAACTGTTGCCATAAGCTGCCACTACATAATATACAGGAAATCAGTTTCAATGAGTCAATGAGTTGTATGCCCTGCGAATTAAGGAAGCTCCACCTACACTTCCAGTTGAAAGTCTAATGAATTTCAGACGCTCTTCAAGTCAAACAGTTACCTGTCAGCTGTTGCATATGGGAGGACTGAGTAAAGTTGGCATAGCTGTAATGTTTTGTGGTGAATGTATGTAAAATCCTAACATGAATGATGAAACCGCAATTCAAGATAATGGATATTTGTATTGTGGATTCACTCTCAGTTTCTCAACTGCTACACCTGTTTTGATTCAATACCACACAATATTAAGAGATTACTGCATGTTGGTAACTCAATACTAAGTACTGTATAAGATCCCACAATAAGCATATTTAGGTTCAGCTTTTGTAAAAAAATAAATGGGGTGGATGGAGACTTTATAAAGCTGTTAACCAACTTCAACCATGAGAGACTTAAAGTAGGATGGAGGTGATTTATAGTGTATGTATTACGGCTGCACAATGTTGGCAAAATTTGCGATATGTAATATGGGTGTACAGTATTATGATAATGATAACATTGCAATATTTCTCATTCACCTAAAGATAGCAATTTCATCTACTAAGAAAAATGTTCCTTAGCAATGTTAAAATAAGCCAATTATTTGTATATTGACTCAATTATTTATAATTTAAAATAAAATACTACTACAATCAATTACACAGTTCTGTCCAAGAACCTGGTGATGCTCCTACCATAGACCTTCAGACACAAACATAGTCAAATATTTTGTCATTTTATTCACGTATAACAATGTGTTAATGACACAGATGTATTTTATAATAACAAAAGTACCAGAGCACTGCCATGTAAGAGCTTTAATAAACAATATCCATTGCTTGACTGTATTGGTAAATACTGCATATAAAAATAAAATCTTTAAATGTAATTGTTCAGGCCTTGCCCAAAGTTGTGCTCTGAAAATATTCACATCTTTTCAACATTAATAACATGTAAACTTACATTCAGCAGCAGCAGTAGCATTACTTCAGTTTTTTTTTTTATCAGAAAAACTAGCATGTTAGAGTGATAAAGAAAACCACTCTGGTACCCCATGGTGTGTAAAACAGAAAGTTAATGAAAAAAAAAATAATAAAAAAATAAAAATATATATATATTGCATGTCTTTGCAATATAATATTGAACACTCCGCTATCATGAAAACAAAATGTTTCTATACATCATGCAGCCCTAATGTATAATGAATCATGAACAAGAAATGCTACTTAGACCCAAGCAGGAAGAACAACATGTGGAGTGATCGTATGAATAAGGGCATAACA